>NW_027365695.1:0-97903 GCF_046119375.1 Phyllobates terribilis | reverse complement strand
AACATTGCACGGTGCAATTCTGAAATTTTTAGCTTTTTCCTGTTAATCCTAGCATGATAAAGAAGATTCAAAGTGAGTGAGATGCCAGCTCCTTTCATTCAGTCAGTAGCCTCAAACATTTCTGGTATATGAAAAACATGTTTTTCAATGGCAAAAATCAATGAATATTGTAAATGCACAAACAGTAATATCTCCACATTGCAAGGTGCAATTCTGAAATTTTTTGCTTTTTCCTGCTAATCCTAGCATGATAAAGAAGATTCAAAGAGAGTGAGATGCCAGCTCCTTTCATTCAGTCAGTAGCTTCAAACATTTCTGGTATATGAAAAACATGTTTTTCAAAGGCAAAAATCAATGAATATTGTAAATGCACAAACAGCAATATCTCCACATTGCACGGTGCAATTCTGAAATTTTTAGCTTTTTCCTGTTAATCCTAGCATGATAAAGAAGATTCAAAGAGAGTGAGATGCCAGCTCCTTTCATTCAGTCAGTAGCTTCAAACATTTCTGGTATATGAAAAACATGTTTTTCAATGGCAAAAATCAATGAATATTGTAAATGCACAAACAGTAATATCTCCACATTGCACGGTGCAATTCTGAAATTTTTAGCTTTTTCCTGCTAATCCTAGCATGATAAAGAAGATTCAAAGAGAGTGAGATGCCAGCTCCTTTCATTCAGTCAGTAGCTTCAAACATTTCTGGTATATGAAAAACATGTTTTTCAATGGCAAAAATCAATGAATATTGTAAATGCACAAACAGTAATATCTCCACATTGCAAGGTGCAATTCTGAAATTTTTTGCTTTTTCCTGTTAATCCTAGCATGATAAAGAAGATTCAAAGAGAGTGAGATGCCAGCTCCTTTCATTCAGTCAGTAGCTTCAAACATTTCTGGTATATGAAAAACATGTTTTTCAATGGCAAAAATCAATGAATATTGTAAATGCACAAACAGTAATATCTCCACATTGCAAGGTGCAATTCTGAAATTTTTTGCTTTTTCCTGCTAATCCTAGCATGATAAAGAAGATTCAAAGAGAGTGAGATGCCAGCTCCTTTCATTCAGTCAGTAGCTTCAAACATTTCTGGTATATGAAAAACATGTTTTTCAATGGCAAAAATCAATGAATATTGTAAATGCACAAACAGCAATATCTCCACATTGCACGGTGCAATTCTGAAATTTTTAGCTTTTTCCTGTTAATCCTAGCATGATAAAGAAGATTCAAAGAGAGTGAGATGCCAGCTCCTTTCATTCAGTCAGTAGCTTCAAACATTTCTGGTATATGAAAAACATGTTTTTCAATGGCAAAAATCAATGAATATTGTAAATGCACAAACAGTAATATCTCCACATTGCACGGTGCAATTCTGAAATTTTTAGCTTTTTCCTGTTAATCCTAGCATGATAAAGAAGATTCAAAGAGAGTGAGATGCCAGCTCCTTTCATTCAGTCAGTAGCTTCAAACATTTCTGGTATATGAAAAACATGTTTTTCAATGGCAAAAATCAATGAATATTGTAAATGCACAAACAGTAATATCTCCACATTGCAAGGTGCAATTCTGAAATTTTTTGCTTTTTCCTGCTAATCCTAGCATGATAAAGAAGATTCAAAGAGAGTGAGATGCCAGCTCCTTTCATTCAGTCAGTAGCTTCAAACATTTCTGGTATATGAAAAACATGTTTTTCAATGGCAAAAATCAATGAATATTGTAAATGCACAAACAGTAATATCTCCACATTGCACGGTGCAATTATGAAATTTTTAGCTTTTTCCTGTTAATCCTAGCATGATAAAGAAGATTCAAAGAGAGTGAGATGCCAGCTCCTTTCATTCAGTCAGTAGCTTCAAACATTTCTGGTATATGAAAAACATGTTTTTCAATGGCAAAAATCAATGAATATTGTAAATGCACAAACAGTAATAACTCCACATTGCAAGGTGCAATTCTGAAATTTTTTGCTTTTTCCTGCTAATCCTAGCATGATAAAGAAGATTCAAAGAGAGTGAGATGCCAGCTCCTTTCATTCAGTCAGTAGCTTCAAACATTTCTGGTATATGAAAAACATGTTTTTCAATGGCAAAAATCAATGAATATTGTAAATGCACAAACAGTAATATCTCAACATTGCACGGTGCAATTCTGAAATTTTTAGCTTTTTCCTGTTAATCCTAGCATGATAAAGAAGATTCAAAGACAGTGAGATGCCAGCTCCTTTCATTCAGTCAGTAGCTTCAAACATTTCTGGTATATGAAAAACGTTTTTCAATGGCAAAAATCAATGAATATTGTAAATGCACAAACAGTAATATCTCCACATTGCAAGGTGCAATTCTGAAATTTTTTGCTTTTTCCTGTTAATCCTAGCATGATAAAGAAGATTCAAAGAGAGTGAGATGCCAGCTCCTTTCATTCAGTCAGTAGCTTCAAACATTTCTGGTATATGAAAAACATGTTTTTCAATGGCAAAAATCAATGAATATTGTAAATGCACAAACAGTAATATCTCCACATTGCAAGGTGCAATTCTGAAATTTTTTGCTTTTTCCTGCTCCTCTTAGCATGATAAAGAAGATTCAAAGAGAGTGAGATGCCAGCTCCTTTCATTCAGTCAGTAGCTTCAATCATTTCTGGACGTTTTTCAATGGCAAAAATCAATGAATATTGTAAATGCACAAACAGTAATTTCTCCGCATTGCAAGGTGCAATTCTGAAATTTTTTGCTTTTTCCTGCTCCTCTTAGCATGGTAAAGACTCAAAGAGAGTGAGATGCCAGCTCCTTTCATTCAGTCAGTAGCTTCAATCATTTCTGGACGTTTTTCAACGGCAAAAATCAATGAATATTGTAGATGCACAAACAGTAATTTCTCCGCATTGCAAGGTGCAATTCTGAAATTTTTTGCTTTTTCCTGCTCCTCTTAGCATGATAAAGAAGATTCAAAGAGACTGAGATGCCAGCTCCTTTCATTCAGTCAGTAGCTTCAATCATTTCTGGACGTTTTTCAATGGCAAAAATCAATGAATATTGTAAATGCACAAACAGTAATTTCTCCGCATTGCAAGGTGCAATTCTGAAATTTTTTGCTTTTTCCTGCTCCTCTTAGCATGATAAAGAAGATTCAAAGAGAGTGAGATGCCAGCTCCTTTCATTCAGTCAGTAGCTTCAATCATTTCTGGATGTTTTTCAATGGCAAAAATCAATGAATATTGTAAATGCACAAACAGTAATTTCTCCGCATTGCAAGGTGCAATTCTGAAATTTTTTGCTTTTTCCTGCTCCTCTTAGCATGATAAAGAAGATTCAAAGAGAGTGAGATGCCAGCTCCTTTCATTCAGTCAGTAGTTTCAAACATTTCTGGTATATGAAAAACATGTTTTTCAATGGCAAAAATCAATGAATATTGTAAATGCACAAACAGTAATATCTCCACATTGCACGGTGCAATTCTGAAATTTTTAGCTTTTTCCTGTTAATCCTAGCATGATAAAGAAGATTCAAAGAGAGTGAGATGCCAGCTCCTTTCATTCAGTCAGTAGCTTCAAACATTTCTGGTATATGAAAAACATGTTTTTCAATGGCAAAAATCAATGAATATTGTAAATGCACAAACAGTAATATCTCCACATTGCAAGGTGCAATTCTGAAATTTTTTGCTTTTTCCTGCTAATCCTAGCATGATAAAGAAGATTCAAAGAGAGTGAGATGCCAGCTCCTTTCATTCAGTCAGTAGCTTCAAACATTTCTGGTATATGAAAAACATGTTTTTCAATGGCAAAAATCAATGAATATTGTAAATGCACAAACAGTAATATCTCCACATTGCACGGTGCAATTATGAAATTTTTAGCTTTTTCCTGTTAATCCTAGCATGATGAAGATTCAAAGAGAGTGAGATGCCAGCTCCTTTCATTCAGTCAGTAGCTTCAAACATTTCTGGTATATGAAAAACATGTTTTTCAATGGCAAAAATCAATGAATATTGTAAATGCACAAACAGTAATATCTCCACATTGCAAGGTGCAATTCTGAAATTTTTTGCTTTTTCCTGCTAATCCTAGCATGATAAAGAAGATTCAAAGAGAGTGAGATGCCAGCTCCTTTCATTCAGTCAGTAGCTTCAAACATTTCTGGTATATGAAAAACATGTTTTTCAATGGCAAAAATCAATGAATATTGTAAATGCACAAACAGTAATATCTCAACATTGCACGGTGCAATTCTGAAATTTTTAGCTTTTTCCTGTTAATCCTAGCATGATAAAGAAGATTCAAAGAGAGTGAGATGCCAGCTCCTTTCATTCAGTCAGTAGCTTCAAACATTTCTGGTATATGAAAAACATGTTTTTCAATGGCAAAAATCAATGAATATTGTAAATGCACAAACAGTAATATCTCCACATTGCAAGGTGCAATTCTGAAATTTTTTGCTTTTTCCTGCTAATCCTAGCATGATAAAGAAGATTCAAAGAGAGTGAGATGCCAGCTCCTTTCATTCAGTCAGTAGCTTCAAACATTTCTGGTATATGAAAAACATGTTTTTCAATGGCAAAAATCAATGAATATTGTAAATGCACAAACAGTAATATCTCCACATTGCACGGTGCAATTATGAAATTTTTAGCTTTTTCCTGTTAATCCTAGCATGATAAAGAAGATTCAAAGAGAGTGAGATGCCAGCTCCTTTCATTCAGTCAGTAGCTTCAAACATTTCTGGTATATGAAAAACATGTTTTTCAATGGCAAAAATCAATGAATATTGTAAATGCACAAACAGTAATATCTCCACATTGCAAGGTGCAATTCTGAAATTTTTTGCTTTTTCCTGCTAATCCTAGCATGATAAAGAAGATTCAAAGAGAGTGAGATGCCAGCTCCTTTCATTCAGTCAGTAGCTTCAAACATTTCTGGTATATGAAAAACATGTTTTTCAATGGCAAAAATCAATGAATATTGTAAATGCACAAACAGTAATATCTCCACATTGCACGGTGCAATTATGAAATTTTTAGCTTTTTCCTGTTAATCCTAGCATGATAAAGAAGATTCAAAGAGAGTGAGATGCCAGCTCCTTTCATTCAGTCAGTAGCTTCAAACATTTCTGGTATATGAAAAACATGTTTTTCAATGGCAAAAATCAATGAATATTGTAAATGCACAAACAGTAATATCTCCACATTGCAAGGTGCAATTCTGAAATTTTTTGCTTTTTCCTGCTAATCCTAGCATGATAAAGAAGATTCAAAGAGAGTGAGATGCCAGCTCCTTTCATTCAGTCAGTAGCTTCAAACATTTCTGGTATATGAAAAACATGTTTTTCAATGGCAAAAATCAATGAATATTGTAAATGCACAAACAGTAATATCTCAACATTGCACGGTGCAATTCTGAAATTTTTAGCTTTTTCCTGTTAATCCTAGCATGATAAAGAAGATTCAAAGAGAGTGAGATGCCAGCTCCTTTCATTCAGTCAGTAGCCTCAAACATTTCTGGTATATGAAAAACATGTTTTTCAATGGCAAAAATCAATGAATATTGTAAATGCACAAACAGTAATATCTCCACATTGCAAGGTGCAATTCTGAAATTTTTTGCTTTTTCCTGCTAATCCTAGCATGATAAAGAAGATTCAAAGAGAGTGAGATGCCAGCTCCTTTCATTCAGTCAGTAGCTTCAAACATTTCTGGTATATGAAAAACATGTTTTTCAAAGGCAAAAATCAATGAATATTGTAAATGCACAAACAGCAATATCTCCACATTGCACGGTGCAATTCTGAAATTTTTAGCTTTTTCCTGTTAATCCTAGCATGATAAAGAAGATTCAAAGAGAGTGAGATGCCAGCTCCTTTCATTCAGTCAGTAGCTTCAAACATTTCTGGTATATGAAAAACATGTTTTTCAATGGCAAAAATCAATGAATATTGTAAATGCACAAACAGTAATATCTCCACATTGCACGGTGCAATTCTGAAATTTTTAGCTTTTTCCTGCTAATCCTAGCATGATAAAGAAGATTCAAAGAGAGTGAGATGCCAGCTCCTTTCATTCAGTCAGTAGCTTCAAACATTTCTGGTATATGAAAAACATGTTTTTCAATGGCAAAAATCAATGAATATTGTAAATGCACAAACAGTAATATCTCCACATTGCAAGGTGCAATTCTGAAATTTTTTGCTTTTTCCTGTTAATCCTAGCATGATAAAGAAGATTCAAAGAGAGTGAGATGCCAGCTCCTTTCATTCAGTCAGTAGCTTCAAACATTTCTGGTATATGAAAAACATGTTTTTCAATGGCAAAAATCAATGAATATTGTAAATGCACAAACAGTAATATCTCCACATTGCAAGGTGCAATTCTGAAATTTTTTGCTTTTTCCTGCTAATCCTAGCATGATAAAGAAGATTCAAAGAGAGTGAGATGCCAGCTCCTTTCATTCAGTCAGTAGCTTCAAACATTTCTGGTATATGAAAAACATGTTTTTCAATGGCAAAAATCAATGAATATTGTAAATGCACAAACTGCAATATCTCCACATTGCACGGTGCAATTCTGAAATTTTTAGCTTTTTCCTGTTAATCCTAGCATGATAAAGAAGATTCAAAGAGAGTGAGATGCCAGCTCCTTTCATTCAGTCAGTAGCTTCAAACATTTCTGGTATATGAAAAACATGTTTTTCAATGGCAAAAATCAATGAATATTGTAAATGCACAAACAGTAATATCTCCACATTGCACGGTGCAATTCTGAAATTTTTAGCTTTTTCCTGTTAATCCTAGCATGATAAAGAAGATTCAAAGAGAGTGAGATGCCAGCTCCTTTCATTCAGTCAGTAGCTTCAAACATTTCTGGTATATGAAAAACATGTTTTTCAATGGCAAAAATCAATGAATATTGTAAATGCACAAACAGTAATATCTCCACATTGCAAGGTGCAATTCTGAAATTTTTTGCTTTTTCCTGCTAATCCTAGCATGATAAAGAAGATTCAAAGAGAGTGAGATGCCAGCTCCTTTCATTCAGTCAGTAGCTTCAAACATTTCTGGTATATGAAAAACATGTTTTTCAATGGCAAAAATCAATGAATATTGTAAATGCACAAACAGTAATATCTCCACATTGCACGGTGCAATTATGAAATTTTTAGCTTTTTCCTGTTAATCCTAGCATGATAAAGAAGATTCAAAGAGAGTGAGATGCCAGCTCCTTTCATTCAGTCAGTAGCTTCAAACATTTCTGGTATATGAAAAACATGTTTTTCAATGGCAAAAATCAATGAATATTGTAAATGCACAAACAGTAATAACTCCACATTGCAAGGTGCAATTCTGAAATTTTTTGCTTTTTCCTGCTAATCCTAGCATGATAAAGAAGATTCAAAGAGAGTGAGATGCCAGCTCCTTTCATTCAGTCAGTAGCTTCAAACATTTCTGGTATATGAAAAACATGTTTTTCAATGGCAAAAATCAATGAATATTGTAAATGCACAAACAGTAATATCTCAACATTGCACGGTGCAATTCTGAAATTTTTAGCTTTTTCCTGTTAATCCTAGCATGATAAAGAAGATTCAAAGACAGTGAGATGCCAGCTCCTTTCATTCAGTCAGTAGCTTCAAACATTTCTGGTATATGAAAAACGTTTTTCAATGGCAAAAATCAATGAATATTGTAAATGCACAAACAGTAATATCTCCACATTGCAAGGTGCAATTCTGAAATTTTTTGCTTTTTCCTGTTAATCCTAGCATGATAAAGAAGATTCAAAGAGAGTGAGATGCCAGCTCCTTTCATTCAGTCAGTAGCTTCAAACATTTCTGGTATATGAAAAACATGTTTTTCAATGGCAAAAATCAATGAATATTGTAAATGCACAAACAGTAATATCTCCACATTGCAAGGTGCAATTCTGAAATTTTTTGCTTTTTCCTGCTCCTCTTAGCATGATAAAGAAGATTCAAAGAGAGTGAGATGCCAGCTCCTTTCATTCAGTCAGTAGCTTCAATCATTTCTGGACGTTTTTCAATGGCAAAAATCAATGAATATTGTAAATGCACAAACAGTAATTTCTCCGCATTGCAAGGTGCAATTCTGAAATTTTTTGCTTTTTCCTGCTCCTCTTAGCATGGTAAAGACTCAAAGAGAGTGAGATGCCAGCTCCTTTCATTCAGTCAGTAGCTTCAATCATTTCTGGACGTTTTTCAACGGCAAAAATCAATGAATATTGTAGATGCACAAACAGTAATTTCTCCGCATTGCAAGGTGCAATTCTGAAATTTTTTGCTTTTTCCTGCTCCTCTTAGCATGATAAAGAAGATTCAAAGAGACTGAGATGCCAGCTCCTTTCATTCAGTCAGTAGCTTCAATCATTTCTGGACGTTTTTCAATGGCAAAAATCAATGAATATTGTAAATGCACAAACAGTAATTTCTCCGCATTGCAAGGTGCAATTCTGAAATTTTTTGCTTTTTCCTGCTCCTCTTAGCATGATAAAGAAGATTCAAAGAGAGTGAGATGCCAGCTCCTTTCATTCAGTCAGTAGCTTCAATCATTTCTGGATGTTTTTCAATGGCAAAAATCAATGAATATTGTAAATGCACAAACAGTAATTTCTCCGCATTGCAAGGTGCAATTCTGAAATTTTTTGCTTTTTCCTGCTCCTCTTAGCATGATAAAGAAGATTCAAAGAGAGTGAGATGCCAGCTCCTTTCATTCAGTCAGTAGCTTCAAACATTTCTGGTATATGAAAAACATGTTTTTCAATGGCAAAAATCAATGAATATTGTAAATGCACAAACAGTAATATCTCCACATTGCACGGTGCAATTCTGAAATTTTTAGCTTTTTCCTGTTAATCCTAGCATGATAAAGAAGATTCAAAGAGAGTGAGATGCCAGCTCCTTTCATTCAGTCAGTAGCTTCAAACATTTCTGGTATATGAAAAACATGTTTTTCAATGGCAAAAATCAATGAATATTGTAAATGCACAAACAGTAATATCTCCACATTGCAAGGTGCAATTCTGAAATTTTTTGCTTTTTCCTGCTAATCCTAGCATGATAAAGAAGATTCAAAGAGAGTGAGATGCCAGCTCCTTTCATTCAGTCAGTAGCTTCAAACATTTCTGGTATATGAAAAACATGTTTTTCAATGGCAAAAATCAATGAATATTGTAAATGCACAAACAGTAATATCTCCACATTGCACGGTGCAATTATGAAATTTTTAGCTTTTTCCTGTTAATCCTAGCATGATGAAGATTCAAAGAGAGTGAGATGCCAGCTCCTTTCATTCAGTCAGTAGCTTCAAACATTTCTGGTATATGAAAAACATGTTTTTCAATGGCAAAAATCAATGAATATTGTAAATGCACAAACAGTAATATCTCCACATTGCAAGGTGCAATTCTGAAATTTTTTGCTTTTTCCTGCTAATCCTAGCATGATAAAGAAGATTCAAAGAGAGTGAGATGCCAGCTCCTTTCATTCAGTCAGTAGCTTCAAACATTTCTGGTATATGAAAAACATGTTTTTCAATGGCAAAAATCAATGAATATTGTAAATGCACAAACAGTAATATCTCAACATTGCACGGTGCAATTCTGAAATTTTTAGCTTTTTCCTGTTAATCCTAGCATGATAAAGAAGATTCAAAGAGAGTGAGATGCCAGCTCCTTTCATTCAGTCAGTAGCTTCAAACATTTCTGGTATATGAAAAACATGTTTTTCAATGGCAAAAATCAATGAATATTGTAAATGCACAAACAGTAATATCTCCACATTGCAAGGTGCAATTCTGAAATTTTTTGCTTTTTCCTGCTAATCCTAGCATGATAAAGAAGATTCAAAGAGAGTGAGATGCCAGCTCCTTTCATTCAGTCAGTAGCTTCAAACATTTCTGGTATATGAAAAACATGTTTTTCAATGGCAAAAATCAATGAATATTGTAAATGCACAAACAGTAATATCTCCACATTGCACGGTGCAATTATGAAATTTTTAGCTTTTTCCTGTTAATCCTAGCATGATAAAGAAGATTCAAAGAGAGTGAGATGCCAGCTCCTTTCATTCAGTCAGTAGCTTCAAACATTTCTGGTATATGAAAAACATGTTTTTCAATGGCAAAAATCAATGAATATTGTAAATGCACAAACAGTAATAACTCCACATTGCAAGGTGCAATTCTGAAATTTTTTGCTTTTTCCTGCTAATCCTAGCATGATAAAGAAGATTCAAAGAGTGAGATGCCAGCTCCTTTCATTCAGTCAGTAGCTTCAAACATTTCTGGTATATGAAAAACATGTTTTTCAATGGCAAAAATCAATGAATATTGTAAATGCACAAACAGTAATATCTCCACATTGCAAGGTGCAATTCTGAAATTTTTTGCTTTTTCCTGTTAATCCTAGCATGATAAAGAAGATTCAAAGAGAGTGAGATGCCAAGCTCCTTTCATTCAGTCAGTAGCTTCAAACATTTCTGGTATATGAAAAACATGTTTTTCAATGGCAAAAATCAATGAATATTGTAAATGCACAAACAGTAATATCTCCACATTGCAAGGTGCAATTCTGAAATTTTTTGCTTTTTCCTGCTAATCCTAGCATGATAAAGAAGATTCAAAGAGAGTGAGATGCCAGCTCCTTTCATTCAGTCAGTAGCTTCAAACATTTCTGGTATATGAAAAACATGTTTTTCAATGGCAAAAATCAATGAATATTGTAAATGCACAAACAGCAATATCTCCACATTGCACGGTGCAATTCTGAAATTTTTAGCTTTTTCCTGTTAATCCTAGCATGATAAAGAAGATTCAAAGAGAGTGAGATGCCAGCTCCTTTCATTCAGTCAGTAGCTTCAAACATTTCTGGTATATGAAAAACATGTTTTTCAATGGCAAAAATCAATGAATATTGTAAATGCACAAACAGTAATATCTCCACATTGCACGGTGCAATTCTGAAATTTTTAGCTTTTTCCTGTTAATCCTAGCATGATAAAGAAGATTCAAAGAGAGTGAGATGCCAGCTCCTTTCATTCAGTCAGTAGCTTCAAACATTTCTGGTATATGAAAAACATGTTTTTCAATGGCAAAAATCAATGAATATTGTAAATGCACAAACAGTAATATCTCCACATTGCAAGGTGCAATTCTGAAATTTTTTGCTTTTTCCTGCTAATCCTAGCATGATAAAGAAGATTCAAAGAGAGTGAGATGCCAGCTCCTTTCATTCAGTCAGTAGCTTCAAACATTTCTGGTATATGAAAAACATGTTTTTCAATGGCAAAAATCAATGAATATTGTAAATGCACAAACAGTAATATCTCCACATTGCACGGTGCAATTATGAAATTTTTAGCTTTTTCCTGTTAATCCTAGCATGATAAAGAAGATTCAAAGAGAGTGAGATGCCAGCTCCTTTCATTCAGTCAGTAGCTTCAAACATTTCTGGTATATGAAAAACATGTTTTTCAATGGCAAAAATCAATGAATATTGTAAATGCACAAACAGTAATAACTCCACATTGCAAGGTGCAATTCTGAAATTTTTTGCTTTTTCCTGCTAATCCTAGCATGATAAAGAAGATTCAAAGAGAGTGAGATGCCAGCTCCTTTCATTCAGTCAGTAGCTTCAAACATTTCTGGTATATGAAAAACATGTTTTTCAATGGCAAAAATCAATGAATATTGTAAATGCACAAACAGTAATATCTCAACATTGCACGGTGCAATTCTGAAATTTTTAGCTTTTTCCTGTTAATCCTAGCATGATAAAGAAGATTCAAAGACAGTGAGATGCCAGCTCCTTTCATTCAGTCAGTAGCTTCAAACATTTCTGGTATATGAAAAACGTTTTTCAATGGCAAAAATCAATGAATATTGTAAATGCACAAACAGTAATATCTCCACATTGCAAGGTGCAATTCTGAAATTTTTTGCTTTTTCCTGTTAATCCTAGCATGATAAAGAAGATTCAAAGAGAGTGAGATGCCAGCTCCTTTCATTCAGTCAGTAGCTTCAAACATTTCTGGTATATGAAAAACATGTTTTTCAATGGCAAAAATCAATGAATATTGTAAATGCACAAACAGTAATATCTCCACATTGCAAGGTGCAATTCTGAAATTTTTTGCTTTTTCCTGCTCCTCTTAGCATGATAAAGAAGATTCAAAGAGAGTGAGATGCCAGCTCCTTTCATTCAGTCAGTAGCTTCAATCATTTCTGGACGTTTTTCAATGGCAAAAATCAATGAATATTGTAAATGCACAAACAGTAATTTCTCCGCATTGCAAGGTGCAATTCTGAAATTTTTTGCTTTTTCCTGCTCCTCTTAGCATGGTAAAGACTCAAAGAGAGTGAGATGCCAGCTCCTTTCATTCAGTCAGTAGCTTCAATCATTTCTGGACGTTTTTCAACGGCAAAAATCAATGAATATTGTAGATGCACAAACAGTAATTTCTCCGCATTGCAAGGTGCAATTCTGAAATTTTTTGCTTTTTCCTGCTCCTCTTAGCATGATAAAGAAGATTCAAAGAGACTGAGATGCCAGCTCCTTTCATTCAGTCAGTAGCTTCAATCATTTCTGGACGTTTTTCAATGGCAAAAATCAATGAATATTGTAAATGCACAAACAGTAATTTCTCCGCATTGCAAGGTGCAATTCTGAAATTTTTTGCTTTTTCCTGCTCCTCTTAGCATGATAAAGAAGATTCAAAGAGAGTGAGATGCCAGCTCCTTTCATTCAGTCAGTAGCTTCAATCATTTCTGGATGTTTTTCAATGGCAAAAATCAATGAATATTGTAAATGCACAAACAGTAATTTCTCCGCATTGCAAGGTGCAATTCTGAAATTTTTTGCTTTTTCCTGCTCCTCTTAGCATGATAAAGAAGATTCAAAGAGAGTGAGATGCCAGCTCCTTTCATTCAGTCAGTAGCTTCAAACATTTCTGGTATATGAAAAACATGTTTTTCAATGGCAAAAATCAATGAATATTGTAAATGCACAAACAGTAATATCTCCACATTGCACGGTGCAATTCTGAAATTTTTAGCTTTTTCCTGTTAATCCTAGCATGATAAAGAAGATTCAAAGAGAGTGAGATGCCAGCTCCTTTCATTCAGTCAGTAGCTTCAAACATTTCTGGTATATGAAAAACATGTTTTTCAATGGCAAAAATCAATGAATATTGTAAATGCACAAACAGTAATATCTCCACATTGCAAGGTGCAATTCTGAAATTTTTTGCTTTTTCCTGCTAATCCTAGCATGATAAAGAAGATTCAAAGAGAGTGAGATGCCAGCTCCTTTCATTCAGTCAGTAGCTTCAAACATTTCTGGTATATGAAAAACATGTTTTTCAATGGCAAAAATCAATGAATATTGTAAATGCACAAACAGTAATATCTCCACATTGCAAGGTGCAATTCTGAAATTTTTTGCTTTTTCCTGCTAATCCTAGCATGATAAAGAAGATTCAAAGAGAGTGAGATGCCAGCTCCTTTCATTCAGTCAGTAGCTTCAAACATTTCTGGTATATGAAAAACATGTTTTTCAATGGCAAAAATCAATGAATATTGTAAATGCACAAACAGTAATATCTCAACATTGCACGGTGCAATTCTGAAATTTTTAGCTTTTTCCTGTTAATCCTAGCATGATAAAGAAGATTCAAAGAGAGTGAGATGCCAGCTCCTTTCATTCAGTCAGTAGCCTCAAACATTTCTGGTATATGAAAAACATGTTTTTCAATGGCAAAAATCAATGAATATTGTAAATGCACAAACAGTAATATCTCCACATTGCAAGGTGCAATTCTGAAATTTTTTGCTTTTTCCTGTTAATCCTAGCATGATAAAGAAGATTCAAAGAGAGTGAGATGCCAGCTCCTTTCATTCAGTCAGTAGCTTCAAACATTTCTGGTATATGAAAAACATGTTTTTCAATGGCAAAAATCAATGAATATTGTAAATGCACAAACAGTAATATCTCCACATTGCAAGGTGCAATTCTGAAATTTTTTGCTTTTTCCTGCTAATCCTAGCATGATAAAGAAGATTCAAAGAGAGTGAGATGCCAGCTCCTTTCATTCAGTCAGTAGCTTCAAACATTTCTGGTATATGAAAAACATGTTTTTCAATGGCAAAAATCAATGAATATTGTAAATGCACAAACAGTAATATCTCCACATTGCACGGTGCAATTCTGAAATTTTTAGCTTTTTCCTGTTAATCCTAGCATGATAAAGAAGATTCAAAGAGAGTGAGATGCCAGCTCCTTTCATTCAGTCAGTAGCTTCAAACATTTCTGGTATATGAAAAACATGTTTTTCAATGGCAAAAATCAATGAATATTGTAAATGCACAAACAGTAATATCTCCACATTGCAAGGTGCAATTCTGAAATTTTTTGCTTTTTCCTGCTAATCCTAGCATGATAAAGAAGATTCAAAGAGAGTGAGATGCCAGCTCCTTTCATTCAGTCAGTAGCTTCAAACATTTCTGGTATATGAAAAACATGTTTTTCAATGGCAAAAATCAATGAATATTGTAAATGCACAAACAGTAATATCTCCACATTGCACGGTGCAATTATGAAATTTTTAGCTTTTTCCTGTTAATCCTAGCATGATAAAGAAGATTCAAAGAGAGTGAGATGCCAGCTCCTTTCATTCAGTCAGTAGCTTCAAACATTTCTGGTATATGAATAACATGATGTTTTTCAATGGCAAAAATCAATGAATATTGTAAATGCACAAACAGTAATTTCTCCGCATTGCAAGGTGCAATTCTGAAATTTTTGCTTTTTCCTGCTCCTCTTAGCATGATAAAGAAGATTCAAAGAGAGTGAGATGCCAGCTCCTTTCATTCAGTCAGTAGCTTCAATCATTTCTGGACGTTTTTCAATGGCAAAAATCAATGAATATTGTAAATGCACAAACAGTAATTTCTCCGCATTGAAGGTGCAATTCTGAAATTTTTTGCTTTTTCCTGCTCCTCTTAGCATGATAAAGAAGATTCAAAGAGAGTGAGATGCCAGCTCCTTTCATTCAGTCAGTAGCTTCAAACATTTCTGGTATATGAATAACATGATGTTTTTCAATGGCAAAAATCAATGAATATTGTAAATGCACAAACAGTAATTTCTCCGCATTGCACGGTGCAATTCTGAAATTTTTTGCTTTTTCCTGCTCCTCTTAGCATGATAAAGAAGATTCAGAGAGTGAGATGAGAGCTCCTTTCATTCAGTCAGTAGCTTCAATCATTTCTGGACGTTTTTCAATGGCAAAAATCAATGAATATTGTAAATGCACAAACAGTAATTTCTCCGCATTGCAAGGTGCAATTCTGAAATGTTTTGCTTTTTCCTGCTCCTCTTAGCATGATAAAGAAGATTCAGAGAGTGAGATGCCAGCTCCTTTCATTCAGTCAGTAGCTTCAATCATTTCTGGACGTTTTTCAATGGCAAAAATCAATGAATATTGTAAATGCACAAACAGTAATTTCTCCGCATTGCAAGGTGCAATTCTGAAATTTTTTGCTTTTTCCTGCTCCTCTTAGCATGATAAAGAAGATTCAAAGAGAGTGATATGCCAGCTCCTTTCATTCAGTCAGTAGCTTCAATCATTTCTGGTATATGAATAACATGATGTTTTTCAATGGCAAAAATCAATGAATATTGTAAATGCACAAACAGTAATTTCTCCGCATTGCAAGGTGCAATTCTGAAATTTTTTGCTTTTTCCTGCTCCTCTTAGCATGATAAAGAAGATTCAAAGAGAGTGAGATGCCAGCTCCTTTCATTCAGTCAGTAGCTTCAATCATTTCTGGACGTTTTTCAATGGCAAAAATCAATGAATATTGTAAATGCACAAACTAATTTCTCCGCATTGCAAGGTGCAATTCTGAAATTTTTTGCTTTTTCCTGCTCCTCTTAGTATGATAAAGAAGATTCAAAGAGAGTGAGATGCCAGCTCCTTTCATTCAGTCAGTAGCTTCAAACATTTCTGGTATATGAATAACATGATGTTTTTCAATGGCAAAAATCAATGAATATTGTAAATGCACAAACAGTAATTTCTCCGCATTGCAAGGTGCAATTCTGAAATTTTTTGCTTTTTCCTGCTCCTCTTAGCATAAAGAAGATTCAAAGAGAGTGAGATGCCAGCTCCTTTCATTCAGTCAGTAGCTTCAATCATTTCTGGTATATGAATAACATGATGTTTTTCAATGGCAAAAATTAATGAATATTGTAAATGCACAAACAGTAATATCTCCACATTGCAAGGTGCAATTCTGAAATTTTTTGCTTTTTCCTGCTCCTCTTAGCATGATAAAGAAGATTCAAAGAGAGTGAGATGCCAGCTCCTTTCATTCAGTCAGTAGCTTCAAACATTTCTGGTATATGAATAACATGATGTTTTTCAATGGCAAAAATCAATGAATATTGTAAATGCACAAACAGTAATTTCTCCGCATTGCAAGGTGCAATTCTGAAATTTTTTGCTTTTTCCTGCTCCTCTTAGCATGATAAAGAAGATTCAAAGAGAGTGAGATGAGAGCTCCTTTCATTCAGTCAGTAGCTTCAATCATTTCTGGACGTTTTTCAATGGCAAAAATCAATGAATATTGTAAATGCACAAACAGTAATTTCTCCGCATTGCAAGGTGCAATTCTGAAATGTTTTGCTTTTTCCTGCTCCTCTTAGCATGATAAAGAAGATTCAGAGAGTGAGATGCCAGCTCCTTTCATTCAGTCAGTAGCTTCAATCATTTCTGGACGTTTTTCAATGGCAAAAATCAATGAATATTGTAAATGCACAAACAGTAATTTCTCCGCATTGCAAGGTGCAATTCTGAAATTTTTTGCTTTTTCCTGCTCCTCTTAGCATGATAAAGAAGATTCAAAGAGAGTGATATGCCAGCTCCTTTCATTCAGTCAGTAGCTTCAATCATTTCTGGTATATGAATAACATGATGTTTTTCAATGGCAAAAATCAATGAATATTGTAAATGCACAAACAGTAATTTCTCCGCATTGCAAGGTGCAATTCTGAAATTTTTTGCTTTTTCCTGCTCCTCTTAGCATGATAAAGAAGATTCAAAGAGAGTGAGATGCCAGCTCCTTTCATTCAGTCAGTAGCTTCAATCATTTCTGGACGTTTTTCAATGGCAAAAATCAATGAATATTGTAAATGCACAAACAGTAATTTCTCCGCATTGCAAGGTGCAATTCTGAAATTTTTTGCTTTTTCCTGCTCCTCTTAGCATGGTAAAGAAGACTCAAAGAGAGTGAGATGCCAGCTCCTTTCATTCAGTCAGTAGCTTCAATCATTTCTGGACGTTTTTCAACGGCAAAAATCAATGAATATTGTAGATGCACAAACAGTAATTTCTCCGCATTGCAAGGTGCAATTCTGAAATTTTTTGCTTTTTCCTGCTCCTCTTAGCATGATAAAGAAGATTCAAAGAGACTGAGATGCCAGCTCCTTTCATTCAGTCAGTAGCTTCAATCATTTCTGGACGTTTTTCAATGGCAAAAATCAATGAATATTGTAAATGCACAAACAGTAATTTCTCCGCATTGCAAGGTGCAATTCTGAAATTTTTTGCTTTTTCCTGCTCCTCTTAGCATGATAAAGAAGATTCAAAGAGAGTGAGATGCCAGCTCCTTTCATTCAGTCAGTAGCTTCAATCATTTCTGGATGTTTTTCAATGGCAAAAATCAATGAATATTGTAAATGCACAAACAGTAATTTCTCCGCATTGCAAGGTGCAATTCTGAAATTTTTTGCTTTTTCCTGCTCCTCTTAGCATGATAAAGAAGATTCAAAGAGAGTGAGATGCCAGCTCCTTTCATTCAGTCAGTAGCTTCAAACATTTCTGGTATATGAATAACATGATGTTTTTCAATGGCAAAAATCAATGAATATTGTAAATGCACAAACAGTAATTTCTCCGCATTGCAAGGTGCAATTCTGAAATTTTTTGCTTTTTCCTGCTCCTCTTAGCATGATAAAGAAGATTCAAAGAGAGTGAGATGCCAGCTCCTTTCATTCAGTCAGTAGCTTCAATCATTTCTGGACGTTTTTCAATGGCAAAAATCAATGAATATTGTAAATGCACAAACAGTAATTTCTCCGCATTGCAAGGTGCAATTCTGAAATTTTTTGCTTTTTCCTGCTCCTCTTAGCATGGTAAAGAAGACTCAAAGAGAGTGAGATGCCAGCTCCTTTCATTCAGTCAGTAGCTTCAATCATTTCTGGACGTTTTTCAACGGCAAAAATCAATGAATATTGTAGATGCACAAACAGTAATTTCTCCGCATTGCAAGGTGCAATTCTGAAATTTTTTGCTTTTTCCTGCTCCTCTTAGCATGATAAAGAAGATTCAAAGAGAGTGAGATGCCAGCTCCTTTCATTCAGTCAGTAGCTTCAAACATTTCTGGTATATGAAAAACATGTTTTTCAATGGCAAAAATCAATGAATATTGTAAATGCACAAACAGTAATATCTCCACATTGCACGGTGCAATTCTGAAATTTTTAGCTTTTTCCTGTTAATCCTAGCATGATAAAGAAGATTCAAAGAGAGTGAGATGCCAGCTCCTTTCATTCAGTCAGTAGCTTCAAACATTTCTGGTATATGAAAAACATGTTTTTCAATGGCAAAAATCAATGAATATTGTAAATGCACAAACAGTAATATCTCCACATTGCAAGGTGCAATTCTGAAATTTTTTGCTTTTTCCTGCTAATCCTAGCATGATAAAGAAGATTCAAAGAGAGTGAGATGCCAGCTCCTTTCATTCAGTCAGTAGCTTCAAACATTTCTGGTATATGAAAAACATGTTTTTCAATGGCAAAAATCAATGAATATTGTAAATGCACAAACAGTAATATCTCAACATTGCACGGTGCAATTCTGAAATTTTTAGCTTTTTCCTGTTAATCCTAGCATGATAAAGAAGATTCAAAGAGAGTGAGATGCCAGCTCCTTTCATTCAGTCAGTAGCTTCAATCATTTCTGGATGTTTTTCAATGGCAAAAATCAATGAATATTGTAAATGCACAAACAGTAATTTCTCCGCATTGCAAGGTGCAATTCTGAAATTTTTTGCTTTTTCCTGCTCCTCTTAGCATGATAAAGAAGATTCAAAGAGAGTGAGATGCCAGCTCCTTTCATTCAGTCAGTAGCTTCAAACATTTCTGGTATATGAATAACATGATGTTTTTCAATGGCAAAAATCAATGAATATTGTAAATGCACAAACAGTAATTTCTCCGCATTGCAAGGTGCAATTCTGAAATTTTTTGCTTTTTCCTGCTCCTCTTAGCATGATAAAGAAGATTCAAAGAGAGTGAGATGCCAGCTCCTTTCATTCAGTCAGTAGCTTCAATCATTTCTGGACGTTTTTCAATGGCAAAAATCAATGAATATTGTAAATGCACAAACAGTAATTTCTCCGCATTGCAAGGTGCAATTCTGAAATTTTTTGCTTTTTCCTGCTCCTCTTAGCATGGTAAAGAAGACTCAAAGAGAGTGAGATGCCAGCTCCTTTCATTCAGTCAGTAGCTTCAATCATTTCTGGACGTTTTTCAACGGCAAAAATCAATGAATATTGTAGATGCACAAACAGTAATTTCTCCGCATTGCAAGGTGCAATTCTGAAATTTTTTGCTTTTTCCTGCTCCTCTTAGCATGATAAAGAAGATTCAAAGAGAGTGAGATGCCAGCTCCTTTCATTCAGTCAGTAGCTTCAAACATTTCTGGTATATGAAAAACATGTTTTTCAATGGCAAAAATCAATGAATATTGTAAATGCACAAACAGTAATATCTCCACATTGCACGGTGCAATTCTGAAATTTTTAGCTTTTTCCTGTTAATCCTAGCATGATAAAGAAGATTCAAAGAGAGTGAGATGCCAGCTCCTTTCATTCAGTCAGTAGCTTCAAACATTTCTGGTATATGAAAAACATGTTTTTCAATGGCAAAAATCAATGAATATTGTAAATGCACAAACAGTAATATCTCCACATTGCACGGTGCAATTATGAAATTTTTAGCTTTTTCCTGTTAATCCTAGCATGATAAAGAAGATTCAAAGAGAGTGAGATGCCAGCTCCTTTCATTCAGTCAGTAGCTTCAAACATTTCTGGTATATGAAAAACATGTTTTTCAATGGCAAAAATCAATGAATATTGTAAATGCACAAACAGTAATATCTCCACATTGCAAGGTGCAATTCTGAAATTTTTTGCTTTTTCCTGCTAATCCTAGCATGATAAAGAAGATTCAAAGAGAGTGAGATGCCAGCTCCTTTCATTCAGTCAGTAGCTTCAAACATTTCTGGTATATGAAAAACATGTTTTTCAATGGCAAAAATCAATGAATATTGTAAATGCACAAACAGTAATATCTCAACATTGCACGGTGCAATTCTGAAATTTTTAGCTTTTTCCTGTTAATCCTAGCATGATAAAGAAGATTCAAAGAGAGTGAGATGCCAGCTCCTTTCATTCAGTCAGTAGCTTCAATCATTTCTGGACGTTTTTCAATGGCAAAAATCAATGAATATTGTAAATGCACAAACAGTAATTTCTCCGCATTGAAGGTGCAATTCTGAAATTTTTTGCTTTTTCCTGCTCCTCTTAGCATGATAAAGAAGATTCAAAGAGAGTGAGATGCCAGCTCCTTTCATTCAGTCAGTAGCTTCAAACATTTCTGGTATATGAATAACATGATGTTTTTCAATGGCAAAAATCAATGAATATTGTAAATGCACAAACAGTAATTTCTCCGCATTGCAAGGTGCAATTCTGAAATTTTTTGCTTTTTCCTGCTCCTCTTAGCATGATAAAGAAGATTCAAAGAGACTGAGATGCCAGCTCCTTTCATTCAGTCAGTAGCTTCAAACATTTCTGGTATATGAATAACATGATGTTTTTCAATGGCAAAAATCAATGAATATTGTAAATGCACAAACAGTAATTTCTCCGCATTGAAGGTGCAATTCTGAAATTTTTTGCTTTTTCCTGCTCCTCTTAGCATGATAAAGAAGATTCAAAGAGAGTGAGATGCCAGCTCCTTTCATTCAGTCAGTAGCTTCAAACATTTCTGGTATATGAAAAACATGTTTTTCAATGGCAAAAATCAATGAATATTGTAAATGCACAAACAGTAATATCTCCACATTGCAAGGTGCAATTCTGAAATTTTTTGCTTTTTCCTGCTAATCCTAGCATGATAAAGAAGATTCAAAGAGAGTGAGATGCCAGCTCCTTTCATTCAGTCAGTAGCTTCAAACATTTCTGGTATATGAAAAACATGTTTTTCAATGGCAAAAATCAATGAATATTGTAAATGCACAAACAGTAATATCTCCACATTGCACGGTGCAATTCTGAAATTTTTAGCTTTTTCCTGTTAATCCTAGCATGATAAAGAAGATTCAAAGAGAGTGAGATGCCAGCTCCTTTCATTCAGTCAGTAGCTTCAAACATTTCTGGTATATGAAAAACATGTTTTTCAATGGCAAAAATCAATGAATATTGTAAATGCACAAACAGTAATATCTCCACATTGCAAGGTGCAATTCTGAAATTTTTTGCTTTTTCCTGCTAATCCTAGCATGATAAAGAAGATTCAAAGAGAGTGAGATGCCAGCTCCTTTCATTCAGTCAGTAGCTTCAAACATTTCTGGTATATGAAAAACATGTTTTTCAATGGCAAAAATCAATGAATATTGTAAATGCACAAACAGTAATATCTCCACATTGCACGGTGCAATTATGAAATTTTTAGCTTTTTCCTGTTAATCCTAGCATGATAAAGAAGATTCAAAGAGAGTGAGATGCCAGCTCCTTTCATTCAGTCAGTAGCTTCAAACATTTCTGGTATATGAATAACATGATGTTTTTCAATGGCAAAAATCAATGAATATTGTAAATGCACAAACAGTAATTTCTCCGCATTGCAAGGTGCAATTCTGAAATTTTTGCTTTTTCCTGCTCCTCTTAGCATGATAAAGAAGATTCAAAGAGAGTGAGATGCCAGCTCCTTTCATTCAGTCAGTAGCTTCAATCATTTCTGGACGTTTTTCAATGGCAAAAATCAATGAATATTGTAAATGCACAAACAGTAATTTCTCCGCATTGAAGGTGCAATTCTGAAATTTTTTGCTTTTTCCTGCTCCTCTTAGCATGATAAAGAAGATTCAAAGAGAGTGAGATGCCAGCTCCTTTCATTCAGTCAGTAGCTTCAAACATTTCTGGTATATGAATAACATGATGTTTTTCAATGGCAAAAATCAATGAATATTGTAAATGCACAAACAGTAATTTCTCCGCATTGCACGGTGCAATTCTGAAATTTTTTGCTTTTTCCTGCTCCTCTTAGCATGATAAAGAAGATTCAGAGAGTGAGATGAGAGCTCCTTTCATTCAGTCAGTAGCTTCAATCATTTCTGGACGTTTTTCAATGGCAAAAATCAATGAATATTGTAAATGCACAAACAGTAATTTCTCCGCATTGCAAGGTGCAATTCTGAAATGTTTTGCTTTTTCCTGCTCCTCTTAGCATGATAAAGAAGATTCAGAGAGTGAGATGCCAGCTCCTTTCATTCAGTCAGTAGCTTCAATCATTTCTGGACGTTTTTCAATGGCAAAAATCAATGAATATTGTAAATGCACAAACAGTAATTTCTCCGCATTGCAAGGTGCAATTCTGAAATTTTTTGCTTTTTCCTGCTCCTCTTAGCATGATAAAGAAGATTCAAAGAGAGTGATATGCCAGCTCCTTTCATTCAGTCAGTAGCTTCAATCATTTCTGGTATATGAATAACATGATGTTTTTCAATGGCAAAAATCAATGAATATTGTAAATGCACAAACAGTAATTTCTCCGCATTGCAAGGTGCAATTCTGAAATTTTTTGCTTTTTCCTGCTCCTCTTAGCATGATAAAGAAGATTCAAAGAGAGTGAGATGCCAGCTCCTTTCATTCAGTCAGTAGCTTCAATCATTTCTGGACGTTTTTCAATGGCAAAAATCAATGAATATTGTAAATGCACAAACTAATTTCTCCGCATTGCAAGGTGCAATTCTGAAATTTTTTGCTTTTTCCTGCTCCTCTTAGTATGATAAAGAAGATTCAAAGAGAGTGAGATGCCAGCTCCTTTCATTCAGTCAGTAGCTTCAAACATTTCTGGTATATGAATAACATGATGTTTTTCAATGGCAAAAATCAATGAATATTGTAAATGCACAAACAGTAATTTCTCCGCATTGCAAGGTGCAATTCTGAAATTTTTTGCTTTTTCCTGCTCCTCTTAGCATAAAGAAGATTCAAAGAGAGTGAGATGCCAGCTCCTTTCATTCAGTCAGTAGCTTCAATCATTTCTGGTATATGAATAACATGATGTTTTTCAATGGCAAAAATTAATGAATATTGTAAATGCACAAACAGTAATATCTCCACATTGCAAGGTGCAATTCTGAAATTTTTTGCTTTTTCCTGCTCCTCTTAGCATGATAAAGAAGATTCAAAGAGAGTGAGATGCCAGCTCCTTTCATTCAGTCAGTAGCTTCAAACATTTCTGGTATATGAATAACATGATGTTTTTCAATGGCAAAAATCAATGAATATTGTAAATGCACAAACAGTAATTTCTCCGCATTGCAAGGTGCAATTCTGAAATTTTTTGCTTTTTCCTGCTCCTCTTAGCATGATAAGATTCAAAGAGAGTGAGATGAGAGCTCCTTTCATTCAGTCAGTAGCTTCAATCATTTCTGGACGTTTTTCAATGGCAAAAATCAATGAATATTGTAAATGCACAAACAGTAATTTCTCCGCATTGCAAGGTGCAATTCTGAAATGTTTTGCTTTTTCCTGCTCCTCTTAGCATGATAAAGAAGATTCAGAGAGTGAGATGCCAGCTCCTTTCATTCAGTCAGTAGCTTCAATCATTTCTGGACGTTTTTCAATGGCAAAAATCAATGAATATTGTAAATGCACAAACAGTAATTTCTCCGCATTGCAAGGTGCAATTCTGAAATTTTTTGCTTTTTCCTGCTCCTCTTAGCATGATAAAGAAGATTCAAAGAGAGTGATATGCCAGCTCCTTTCATTCAGTCAGTAGCTTCAATCATTTCTGGTATATGAATAACATGATGTTTTTCAATGGCAAAAATCAATGAATATTGTAAATGCACAAACAGTAATTTCTCCGCATTGCAAGGTGCAATTCTGAAATTTTTTGCTTTTTCCTGCTCCTCTTAGCATGATAAAGAAGATTCAAAGAGAGTGAGATGCCAGCTCCTTTCATTCAGTCAGTAGCTTCAATCATTTCTGGACGTTTTTCAATGGCAAAAATCAATGAATATTGTAAATGCACAAACAGTAATTTCTCCGCATTGCAAGGTGCAATTCTGAAATTTTTTGCTTTTTCCTGCTCCTCTTAGCATGGTAAAGAAGACTCAAAGAGAGTGAGATGCCAGCTCCTTTCATTCAGTCAGTAGCTTCAATCATTTCTGGACGTTTTTCAACGGCAAAAATCAATGAATATTGTAGATGCACAAACAGTAATTTCTCCGCATTGCAAGGTGCAATTCTGAAATTTTTTGCTTTTTCCTGCTCCTCTTAGCATGATAAAGAAGATTCAAAGAGACTGAGATGCCAGCTCCTTTCATTCAGTCAGTAGCTTCAATCATTTCTGGACGTTTTTCAATGGCAAAAATCAATGAATATTGTAAATGCACAAACAGTAATTTCTCCGCATTGCAAGGTGCAATTCTGAAATTTTTTGCTTTTTCCTGCTCCTCTTAGCATGATAAAGAAGATTCAAAGAGAGTGAGATGCCAGCTCCTTTCATTCAGTCAGTAGCTTCAATCATTTCTGGATGTTTTTCAATGGCAAAAATCAATGAATATTGTAAATGCACAAACAGTAATTTCTCCGCATTGCAAGGTGCAATTCTGAAATTTTTTGCTTTTTCCTGCTCCTCTTAGCATGATAAAGAAGATTCAAAGAGAGTGAGATGCCAGCTCCTTTCATTCAGTCAGTAGCTTCAAACATTTCTGGTATATGAATAACATGATGTTTTTCAATGGCAAAAATCAATGAATATTGTAAATGCACAAACAGTAATTTCTCCGCATTGCAAGGTGCAATTCTGAAATTTTTTGCTTTTTCCTGCTCCTCTTAGCATGATAAAGAAGATTCAAAGAGAGTGAGATGCCAGCTCCTTTCATTCAGTCAGTAGCTTCAATCATTTCTGGACGTTTTTCAATGGCAAAAATCAATGAATATTGTAAATGCACAAACAGTAATTTCTCCGCATTGCAAGGTGCAATTCTGAAATTTTTTGCTTTTTCCTGCTCCTCTTAGCATGGTAAAGAAGACTCAAAGAGAGTGAGATGCCAGCTCCTTTCATTCAGTCAGTAGCTTCAATCATTTCTGGACGTTTTTCAACGGCAAAAATCAATGAATATTGTAGATGCACAAACAGTAATTTCTCCGCATTGCAAGGTGCAATTCTGAAATTTTTTGCTTTTTCCTGCTCCTCTTAGCATGATAAAGAAGATTCAAAGAGAGTGAGATGCCAGCTCCTTTCATTCAGTCAGTAGCTTCAAACATTTCTGGTATATGAAAAACATGTTTTTCAATGGCAAAAATCAATGAATATTGTAAATGCACAAACAGTAATATCTCCACATTGCACGGTGCAATTCTGAAATTTTTAGCTTTTTCCTGTTAATCCTAGCATGATAAAGAAGATTCAAAGAGAGTGAGATGCCAGCTCCTTTCATTCAGTCAGTAGCTTCAAACATTTCTGGTATATGAAAAACATGTTTTTCAATGGCAAAAATCAATGAATATTGTAAATGCACAAACAGTAATATCTCCACATTGCACGGTGCAATTATGAAATTTTTAGCTTTTTCCTGTTAATCCTAGCATGATAAAGAAGATTCAAAGAGAGTGAGATGCCAGCTCCTTTCATTCAGTCAGTAGCTTCAAACATTTCTGGTATATGAAAAACATGTTTTTCAATGGCAAAAATCAATGAATATTGTAAATGCACAAACAGTAATATCTCCACATTGCAAGGTGCAATTCTGAAATTTTTTGCTTTTTCCTGCTAATCCTAGCATGATAAAGAAGATTCAAAGAGAGTGAGATGCCAGCTCCTTTCATTCAGTCAGTAGCTTCAAACATTTCTGGTATATGAAAAACATGTTTTTCAATGGCAAAAATCAATGAATATTGTAAATGCACAAACAGTAATATCTCAACATTGCACGGTGCAATTCTGAAATTTTTAGCTTTTTCCTGTTAATCCTAGCATGATAAAGAAGATTCAAAGAGAGTGAGATGCCAGCTCCTTTCATTCAGTCAGTAGCTTCAATCATTTCTGGATGTTTTTCAATGGCAAAAATCAATGAATATTGTAAATGCACAAACAGTAATTTCTCCGCATTGCAAGGTGCAATTCTGAAATTTTTTGCTTTTTCCTGCTCCTCTTAGCATGATAAAGAAGATTCAAAGAGAGTGAGATGCCAGCTCCTTTCATTCAGTCAGTAGCTTCAAACATTTCTGGTATATGAATAACATGATGTTTTTCAATGGCAAAAATCAATGAATATTGTAAATGCACAAACAGTAATTTCTCCGCATTGCAAGGTGCAATTCTGAAATTTTTTGCTTTTTCCTGCTCCTCTTAGCATGATAAAGAAGATTCAAAGAGAGTGAGATGCCAGCTCCTTTCATTCAGTCAGTAGCTTCAATCATTTCTGGACGTTTTTCAATGGCAAAAATCAATGAATATTGTAAATGCACAAACAGTAATTTCTCCGCATTGCAAGGTGCAATTCTGAAATTTTTTGCTTTTTCCTGCTCCTCTTAGCATGGTAAAGAAGACTCAAAGAGAGTGAGATGCCAGCTCCTTTCATTCAGTCAGTAGCTTCAATCATTTCTGGACGTTTTTCAACGGCAAAAATCAATGAATATTGTAGATGCACAAACAGTAATTTCTCCGCATTGCAAGGTGCAATTCTGAAATTTTTTGCTTTTTCCTGCTCCTCTTAGCATGATAAAGAAGATTCAAAGAGAGTGAGATGCCAGCTCCTTTCATTCAGTCAGTAGCTTCAAACATTTCTGGTATATGAAAAACATGTTTTTCAATGGCAAAAATCAATGAATATTGTAAATGCACAAACAGTAATATCTCCACATTGCACGGTGCAATTCTGAAATTTTTAGCTTTTTCCTGTTAATCCTAGCATGATAAAGAAGATTCAAAGAGAGTGAGATGCCAGCTCCTTTCATTCAGTCAGTAGCTTCAAACATTTCTGGTATATGAAAAACATGTTTTTCAATGGCAAAAATCAATGAATATTGTAAATGCACAAACAGTAATATCTCCACATTGCACGGTGCAATTATGAAATTTTTAGCTTTTTCCTGTTAATCCTAGCATGATAAAGAAGATTCAAAGAGAGTGAGATGCCAGCTCCTTTCATTCAGTCAGTAGCTTCAAACATTTCTGGTATATGAAAAACATGTTTTTCAATGGCAAAAATCAATGAATATTGTAAATGCACAAACAGTAATATCTCCACATTGCAAGGTGCAATTCTGAAATTTTTTGCTTTTTCCTGCTAATCCTAGCATGATAAAGAAGATTCAAAGAGAGTGAGATGCCAGCTCCTTTCATTCAGTCAGTAGCTTCAAACATTTCTGGTATATGAAAAACATGTTTTTCAATGGCAAAAATCAATGAATATTGTAAATGCACAAACAGTAATATCTCAACATTGCACGGTGCAATTCTGAAATTTTTAGCTTTTTCCTGTTAATCCTAGCATGATAAAGAAGATTCAAAGAGAGTGAGATGCCAGCTCCTTTCATTCAGTCAGTAGCTTCAATCATTTCTGGACGTTTTTCAATGGCAAAAATCAATGAATATTGTAAATGCACAAACAGTAATTTCTCCGCATTGAAGGTGCAATTCTGAAATTTTTTGCTTTTTCCTGCTCCTCTTAGCATGATAAAGAAGATTCAAAGAGAGTGAGATGCCAGCTCCTTTCATTCAGTCAGTAGCTTCAAACATTTCTGGTATATGAATAACATGATGTTTTTCAATGGCAAAAATCAATGAATATTGTAAATGCACAAACAGTAATTTCTCCGCATTGCAAGGTGCAATTCTGAAATTTTTTGCTTTTTCCTGCTCCTCTTAGCATGATAAAGAAGATTCAGAGAGTGAGATGAGAGCTCCTTTCATTCAGTCAGTAGCTTCAATCATTTCTGGACGTTTTTCAATGGCAAAAATCAATGAATATTGTAAATGCACAAACAGTAATTTCTCCGCATTGCAAGGTGCAATTCTGAAATGTTTTGCTTTTTCCTGCTCCTCTTAGCATGATAAAGAAGATTCAGAGAGTGAGATGCCAGCTCCTTTCATTCAGTCAGTAGCTTCAATCATTTCTGGACGTTTTTCAATGGCAAAAATCAATGAATATTGTAAATGCACAAACAGTAATTTCTCCGCATTGCAAGGTGCAATTCTGAAATTTTTTGCTTTTTCCTGCTCCTCTTAGCATGATAAAGAAGATTCAAAGAGAGTGATATGCCAGCTCCTTTCATTCAGTCAGTAGCTTCAATCATTTCTGGTATATGAATAACATGATGTTTTTCAATGGCAAAAATCAATGAATATTGTAAATGCACAAACAGTAATTTCTCCGCATTGCAAGGTGCAATTCTGAAATTTTTTGCTTTTTCCTGCTCCTCTTAGCATGATAAAGAAGATTCAAAGAGAGTGAGATGCCAGCTCCTTTCATTCAGTCAGTAGCTTCAATCATTTCTGGACGTTTTTCAATGGCAAAAATCAATGAATATTGTAAATGCACAAACAGTAATTTCTCCGCATTGCAAGGTGCAATTCTGAAATTTTTTGCTTTTTCCTGCTCCTCTTAGTATGATAAAGAAGATTCAAAGAGAGTGAGATGCCAGCTCCTTTCATTCAGTCAGTAGCTTCAAACATTTCTGGCATATGAATAACATGATGTTTTTCAATGGCAAAAATCAATGAATATTGTAAATGCACAAACAGTAATTTCTCCGCATTGCAAGGTGCAATTCTGAAATTTTTTGCTTTTTCCTGCTCCTCTTAGCATGATAAAGAAGATTCAAAGAGAGTGAGATGCCAGCTCCTTTCATTCAGTCAGTAGCTTCAATCATTTCTGGTATATGAATAACATGATGTTTTTCAATGGCAAAAATTAATGAATATTGTAAATGCACAAACAGTAATATCTCCGCATTGCAAGGTGCAATTCTGAAATTTTTTGCTTTTTCCTGCTCCTCTTAGCATGATAAAGAAGATTCAAAGAGAGTGAGATGCCAGCTCCTTTCATTCAGTCAGTAGCTTCAATCATTTCTGGACGTTTTTCAATGGCAAAAATCAATGAATATTGTAAATGCACAAACAGTAATTTCTCCGCATTGCAAGGTGCAATTCTGAAATTTTTTGCTTTTTCCTGCTCCTCTTAGCATGGTAAAGAAGACTCAAAGAGAGTGAGATGCCAGCTCCTTTCATTCAGTCAGTAGCTTCAATCATTTCTGGACGTTTTTCAACGGCAAAAATCAATGAATATTGTAGATGCACAAACAGTAATTTCTCCGCATTGCAAGGTGCAATTCTGAAATTTTTTGCTTTTTCCTGCTCCTCTTAGCATGATAAAGAAGATTCAAAGAGACTGAGATGCCAGCTCCTTTCATTCAGTCAGTAGCTTCAATCATTTCTGGACGTTTTTCAATGGCAAAAATCAATGAATATTGTAAATGCACAAACAGTAATTTCTCCGCATTGCAAGGTGCAATTCTGAAATTTTTTGCTTTTTCCTGCTCCTCTTAGCATGATAAAGAAGATTCAAAGAGAGTGAGATGCCAGCTCCTTTCATTCAGTCAGTAGCTTCAATCATTTCTGGATGTTTTTCAATGGCAAAAATCAATGAATATTGTAAATGCACAAACAGTAATTTCTCCACATTGCAAGGTGCAATTCTGAAATTTTTTGCTTTTTCCTGCTCCTCTTAGCATGATAAAGAAGATTCAAAGAGAGTGAGATGCCAGCTCCTTTCATTCAGTCAGTAGCTTCAAACATTTCTGGTATATGAAAAACATGTTTTTCAATGGCAAAAATCAATGAATATTGTAAATGCACAAACAGTAATATCTCCACATTGCACGGTGCAATTATGAAATTTTTAGCTTTTTCCTGTTAATCCTAGCATGATAAAGAAGATTCAAAGAGAGTGAGATGCCAGCTCCTTTCATTCAGTCAGTAGCTTCAAACATTTCTGGTATATGAAAAACATGTTTTTCAATGGCAAAAATCAATGAATATTGTAAATGCACAAACAGTAATAACTCCACATTGCAAGGTGCAATTCTGAAATTTTTTGCTTTTTCCTGCTAATCCTAGCATGATAAAGAAGATTCAAAGAGAGTGAGATGCCAGCTCCTTTCATTCAGTCAGTAGCTTCAAACATTTCTGGTATATGAAAAACATGTTTTTCAATGGCAAAAATCAATGAATATTGTAAATGCACAAACAGTAATATCTCAACATTGCACGGTGCAATTCTGAAATTTTTAGCTTTTTCCTGTTAATCCTAGCATGATAAAGAAGATTCAAAGAGAGTGAGATGCCAGCTCCTTTCATTCAGTCAGTAGCTTCAAACATTTCTGGTATATGAAAAACGTTTTTCAATGGCAAAAATCAATGAATATTGTAAATGCACAAACAGTAATATCTCCACATTGCAAGGTGCAATTCTGAAATTTTTTGCTTTTTCCTGTTAATCCTAGCATGATAAAGAAGATTCAAAGAGAGTGAGATGCCAGCTCCTTTCATTCAGTCAGTAGCTTCAAACATTTCTGGTATATGAAAAACATGTTTTTCAATGGCAAAAATCAATGAATATTGTAAATGCACAAACAGTAATATCTCCACATTGCAACGTGCAATTCTGAAATTTTTTGCTTTTTCCTGCTCCTCTTAGCATGATAAAGAAGATTCAAAGAGAGTGAGATGCCAGCTCCTTTCATTCAGTCAGTAGCTTCAATCATTTCTGGACGTTTTTCAATGGCAAAAATCAATGAATATTGTAAATGCACAAACAGTAATTTCTCCGCATTGCAAGGTGCAATTCTGAAATTTTTTGCTTTTTCCTGCTCCTCTTAGCATGATAAAGAAGATTCAAAGAGACTGAGATGCCAGCTCCTTTCATTCAGTCAGTAGCTTCAATCATTTCTGGACGTTTTTCAATGGCAAAAATCAATGAATATTGTAAATGCACAAACAGTAATTTCTCCGCATTGCAAGGTGCAATTCTGAAATTTTTTGCTTTTTCCTGCTCCTCTTAGCAAGATAAAGAAGATTCAAAGAGAGTGAGATGCCAGCTCCTTTCATTCAGTCAGTAGCTTCAATCATTTCTGGATGTTTTTCAATGGCAAAAATCAATGAATATTGTAAATGCACAAACAGTAATTTCTCCGCATTGCAAGGTGCAATTCTGAAATTTTTTGCTTTTTCCTGCTCCTCTTAGCATGATAAAGAAGATTCAAAGAGAGTGAGATGCCAGCTCCTTTCATTCAGTCAGTAGCTTCAAACATTTCTGGTATATGAAAAACATGTTTTTCAATGGCAAAAATCAATGAATATTGTAAATGCACAAACAGTAATATCTCCACATTGCACGGTGCAATTCTGAAATTTTTAGCTTTTTCCTGTTAATCCTAGCATGATAAAGAAGATTCAAAGAGAGTGAGATGCCAGCTCCTTTCATTCAGTCAGTAGCTTCAAACATTTCTGGTATATGAAAAACATGTTTTTCAATGGCAAAAATCAATGAATATTGTAAATGCACAAACAGTAATATCTCCACATTGCAAGGTGCAATTCTGAAATTTTTTGCTTTTTCCTGCTAATCCTAGCATGATAAAGAAGATTCAAAGAGAGTGAGATGCCAGCTCCTTTCATTCAGTCAGTAGCTTCAAACATTTCTGGTATATGAAAAACATGTTTTTCAATGGCAAAAATCAATGAATATTGTAAATGCACAAACAGTAATATCTCCACATTGCACGGTGCAATTATGAAATTTTTAGCTTTTTCCTGTTAATCCTAGCATGATAAAGAAGATTCAAAGAGAGTGAGATGCCAGCTCCTTTCATTCAGTCAGTAGCTTCAAACATTTCTGGTATATGAAAAACATGTTTTTCAATGGCAAAAATCAATGAATATTGTAAATGCACAAACAGTAATATCTCCACATTGCAAGGTGCAATTCTGAAATTTTTTGCTTTTTCCTGCTAATCCTAGCATGATAAAGAAGATTCAAAGAGAGTGAGATGCCAGCTCCTTTCATTCAGTCAGTAGCTTCAAACATTTCTGGTATATGAAAAACATGTTTTTCAATGGCAAAAATCAATGAATATTGTAAATGCACAAACAGTAATATCTCAACATTGCACGGTGCAATTCTGAAATTTTTAGCTTTTTCCTGTTAATCCTAGCATGATAAAGAAGATTCAAAGAGAGTGAGATGCCAGCTCCTTTCATTCAGTCAGTAGCCTCAAACATTTCTGGTATATGAAAAACATGTTTTTCAATGGCAAAAATCAATGAATATTGTAAATGCACAAACAGTAATATCTCCACATTGCAAGGTGCAATTCTGAAATTTTTTGCTTTTTCCTGTTAATCCTAGCATGATAAAGAAGATTCAAAGAGAGTGAGATGCCAGCTCCTTTCATTCAGTCAGTAGCTTCAAACATTTCTGGTATATGAAAAACATGTTTTTCAATGGCAAAAATCAATGAATATTGTAAATGCACAAACAGTAATATCTCCACATTGCAACGTGCAATTCTGAAATTTTTTGCTTTTTCCTGCTCCTCTTAGCATGATAAAGAAGATTCAAAGAGAGTGAGATGCCAGCTCCTTTCATTCAGTCAGTAGCTTCAATCATTTCTGGACGTTTTTCAATGGCAAAAATCAATGAATATTGTAAATGCACAAACAGTAATTTCTCCGCATTGCAAGGTGCAATTCTGAAATTTTTTGCTTTTTCCTGCTCCTCTTAGCATGGTAAAGAAGACTCAAAGAGAGTGAGATGCCAGCTCCTTTCATTCAGTCAGTAGCTTCAATCATTTCTGGACGTTTTTCAACGGCAAAAATCAATGAATATTGTAGATGCACAAACAGTAATTTCTCCGCATTGCAAGGTGCAATTCTGAAATTTTTTGCTTTTTCCTGCTCCTCTTAGCATGATAAAGAAGATTCAAAGAGACTGAGATGCCAGCTCCTTTCATTCAGTCAGTAGCTTCAATCATTTCTGGACGTTTTTCAATGGCAAAAATCAATGAATATTGTAAATGCACAAACAGTAATTTCTCCGCATTGCAAGGTGCAATTCTGAAATTTTTTGCTTTTTCCTGCTCCTCTTAGCAAGATAAAGAAGATTCAAAGAGAGTGAGATGCCAGCTCCTTTCATTCAGTCAGTAGCTTCAATCATTTCTGGATGTTTTTCAATGGCAAAAATCAATGAATATTGTAAATGCACAAACAGTAATTTCTCCGCATTGCAAGGTGCAATTCTGAAATTTTTTGCTTTTTCCTGCTCCTCTTAGCATGATAAAGAAGATTCAAAGAGAGTGAGATGCCAGCTCCTTTCATTCAGTCAGTAGCTTCAAACATTTCTGGTATATGAAAAACATGTTTTTCAATGGCAAAAATCAATGAATATTGTAAATGCACAAACAGTAATATCTCCACATTGCACGGTGCAATTCTGAAATTTTTAGCTTTTTCCTGTTAATCCTAGCATGATAAAGAAGATTCAAAGAGAGTGAGATGCCAGCTCCTTTCATTCAGTCAGTAGCTTCAAACATTTCTGGTATATGAAAAACATGTTTTTCAATGGCAAAAATCAATGAATATTGTAAATGCACAAACAGTAATATCTCCACATTGCAAGGTGCAATTCTGAAATTTTTTGCTTTTTCCTGCTAATCCTAGCATGATAAAGAAGATTCAAAGAGAGTGAGATGCCAGCTCCTTTCATTCAGTCAGTAGCTTCAAACATTTCTGGTATATGAAAAACATGTTTTTCAATGGCAAAAATCAATGAATATTGTAAATGCACAAACAGTAATATCTCCACATTGCACGGTGCAATTATGAAATTTTTAGCTTTTTCCTGTTAATCCTAGCATGATAAAGAAGATTCAAAGAGAGTGAGATGCCAGCTCCTTTCATTCAGTCAGTAGCTTCAAACATTTCTGGTATATGAAAAACATGTTTTTCAATGGCAAAAATCAATGAATATTGTAAATGCACAAACAGTAATATCTCCACATTGCAAGGTGCAATTCTGAAATTTTTTGCTTTTTCCTGCTAATCCTAGCATGATAAAGAAGATTCAAAGAGAGTGAGATGCCAGCTCCTTTCATTCAGTCAGTAGCTTCAAACATTTCTGGTATATGAAAAACATGTTTTTCAATGGCAAAAATCAATGAATATTGTAAATGCACAAACAGTAATATCTCAACATTGCACGGTGCAATTCTGAAATTTTTAGCTTTTTCCTGTTAATCCTAGCATGATAAAGAAGATTCAAAGAGAGTGAGATGCCAGCTCCTTTCATTCAGTCAGTAGCCTCAAACATTTCTGGTATATGAAAAACATGTTTTTCAATGGCAAAAATCAATGAATATTGTAAATGCACAAACAGTAATATCTCCACATTGCAAGGTGCAATTCTGAAATTTTTTGCTTTTTCCTGTTAATCCTAGCATGATAAAGAAGATTCAAAGAGAGTGAGATGCCAGCTCCTTTCATTCAGTCAGTAGCTTCAAACATTTCTGGTATATGAAAAACATGTTTTTCAATGGCAAAAATCAATGAATATTGTAAATGCACAAACAGTAATATCTCCACATTGCAAGGTGCAATTCTGAAATTTTTTGCTTTTTCCTGCTAATCCTAGCATGATAAAGAAGATTCAAAGAGAGTGAGATGCCAGCTCCTTTCATTCAGTCAGTAGCTTCAAACATTTCTGGTATATGAAAAACATGTTTTTCAATGGCAAAAATCAATGAATATTGTAAATGCACAAACAGTAATATCTCCACATTGCACGGTGCAATTCTGAAATTTTTAGCTTTTTCCTGTTAATCCTAGCATGATAAAGAAGATTCAAAGAGAGTGAGATGCCAGCTCCTTTCATTCAGTCAGTAGCTTCAAACATTTCTGGTATATGAAAAACATGTTTTTCAATGGCAAAAATCAATGAATATTGTAAATGCACAAACAGTAATATCTCCACATTGCAAGGTGCAATTCTGAAATTTTTTGCTTTTTCCTGCTAATCCTAGCATGATAAAGAAGATTCAAAGAGAGTGAGATGCCAGCTCCTTTCATTCAGTCAGTAGCTTCAAACATTTCTGGTATATGAAAAACATGTTTTTCAATGGCAAAAATCAATGAATATTGTAAATGCACAAACAGTAATATCTCCACATTGCACGGTGCAATTATGAAATTTTTAGCTTTTTCCTGTTAATCCTAGCATGATAAAGAAGATTCAAAGAGAGTGAGATGCCAGCTCCTTTCATTCAGTCAGTAGCTTCAAACATTTCTGGTATATGAAAAACATGTTTTTCAATGGCAAAAATCAATGAATATTGTAAATGCACAAACAGTAATATCTCCACATTGCACGGTGCAATTCTGAAATTTTTAGCTTTTTCCTGTTAATCCTAGCATGATAAAGAAGATTCAAAGAGAGTGAGATGCCAGCTCCTTTCATTCAGTCAGTAGCTTCAAACATTTCTGGTATATGAAAAACATGTTTTTCAATGGCAAAAATCAATGAATATTGTAAATGCACAAACAGTAATATCTCCACATTGCAAGGTGCAATTCTGAAATTTTTTGCTTTTTCCTGCTAATCCTAGCATGATAAAGAAGATTCAAAGAGAGTGAGATGCCAGCTCCTTTCATTCAGTCAGTAGCTTCAAACATTTCTGGTATATGAAAAACATGTTTTTCAATGGCAAAAATCAATGAATATTGTAAATGCACAAACAGTAATATCTCCACATTGCACGGTGCAATTCTGAAATTTTTAGCTTTTTCCTGTTAATCCTAGCATGATAAAGAAGATTCAAAGAGAGTGAGATGCCAGCTCCTTTCATTCAGTCAGTAGCTTCAAACATTTCTGGTATATGAAAAACATGTTTTTCAATGGCAAAAATCAATGAATATTGTAAATGCACAAACAGTAATATCTCCACATTGCAAGGTGCAATTCTGAAATTTTTTGCTTTTTCCTGCTAATCCTAGCATGATAAAGAAGATTCAAAGAGAGTGAGATGCCAGCTCCTTTCATTCAGTCAGTAGCTTCAAACATTTCTGGTATATGAAAAACATGTTTTTCAATGGCAAAAATCAATGAATATTGTAAATGCACAAACAGTAATATCTCCACATTGCACGGTGCAATTCTGAAATTTTTAGCTTTTTCCTGTTAATCCTAGCATGATAAAGAAGATTCAAAGAGAGTGAGATGCCAGCTCCTTTCATTCAGTCAGTAGCTTCAAACATTTCTGGTATATGAAAAACATGTTTTTCAATGGCAAAAATCAATGAATATTGTAAATGCACAAACAGTAATATCTCCACATTGCAAGGTGCAATTCTGAAATTTTTTGCTTTTTCCTGCTAATCCTAGCATGATAAAGAAGATTCAAAGAGAGTGAGATGCCAGCTCCTTTCATTCAGTCAGTAGCTTCAAACATTTCTGGTATATGAATAACATGATGTTTTTCAATGGCAAAAATCAATGAATATTGTAAATGCACAAACAGTAATTTCTCCGCATTGCAAGGTGCAATTCTGAAATTTTTTGCTTTTTCCTGCTCCTCTTAGCATGATAAAGAAGATTCAAAGAGAGTGAGATGCCAGCTCCTTTCATTCAGTCAGTAGCTTCAATCATTTCTGGACGTTTTTCAATGGCAAAAATCAATGAATATTGTAAATGCACAAACAGTAATTTCTCCGCATTGCAAGGTGCAATTCTGAAATTTTTTGCTTTTTCCTGCTCCTCTTAGTATGATAAAGAAGATTCAAAGAGAGTGAGATGCCAGCTCCTTTCATTCAGTCAGTAGCTTCAAACATTTCTGGTATATGAATAACATGGTTTTTCAATGGCAAAAATCAATGAATATTGTAAATGCACAAACAGTAATTTCTCCGCATTGCAAGGTGCAATTCTGAAATTTTTTGCTTTTTCCTGCTCCTCTTAGCATGATAAAGAAGATTCAAAGAGAGTGAGATGCCAGCTCCTTTCATTCAGTCAGTAGCTTCAATCATTTCTGGTATATGAATAACATGATGTTTTTCAATGGCAAAAATTAATGAATATTGTAAATGCACAAACAGTAATATCTCCGCATTGCAAGGTGCAATTCTGAAATTTTTTGCTTTTTCCTGCTCCTCTTAGCATGATAAAGAAGATTCAAAGAGAGTGAGATGCCAGCTCCTTTCATTCAGTCAGTAGCTTCAATCATTTCTGGACGTTTTTCAATGGCAAAAATCAATGAATATTGTAAATGCACAAACAGTAATTTCTCCGCATTGAAGGTGCAATTCTGAAATTTTTTGCTTTTTCCTGCTCCTCTTAGCATGGTAAAGAAGACTCAAAGAGAGTGAGATGCCAGCTCCTTTCATTCAGTCAGTAGCTTCAATCATTTCTGGACGTTTTTCAACGGCAAAAATCAATGAATATTGTAGATGCACAAACAGTAATTTCTCCGCATTGCAAGGTGCAATTCTGAAATTTTTTGCTTTTTCCTGCTCCTCTTAGCATGATAAAGAAGATTCAAAGAGACTGAGATGCCAGCTCCTTTCATTCAGTCAGTAGCTTCAATCATTTCTGGACGTTTTTCAATGGCAAAAATCAATGAATATTGTAAATGCACAAACAGTAATTTCTCCGCATTGCAAGGTGCAATTCTGAAATTTTTTGCTTTTTCCTGCTCCTCTTAGCATGATAAAGAAGATTCAAAGAGAGTGAGATGCCAGCTCCTTTCATTCAGTCAGTAGCTTCAATCATTTCTGGATGTTTTTCAATGGCAAAAATCAATGAATATTGTAAATGCACAAACAGTAATTTCTCCGCATTGCAAGGTGCAATTCTGAAATTTTTTGCTTTTTCCTGCTCCTCTTAGCATGATAAAGAAGATTCAAAGAGAGTGAGATGCCAGCTCCTTTCATTCAGTCAGTAGCTTCAAACATTTCTGGTATATGAAAAACATGTTTTTCAATGGCAAAAATCAATGAATATTGTAAATGCACAAACAGTAATATCTCCACATTGCACGGTGCAATTCTGAAATTTTTAGCTTTTTCCTGTTAATCCTAGCATGATAAAGAAGATTCAAAGAGAGTGAGATGCCAGCTCCTTTCATTCAGTCAGTAGCTTCAAACATTTCTGGTATATGAAAAACATGTTTTTCAATGGCAAAAATCAATGAATATTGTAAATGCACAAACAGTAATATCTCCACATTGCAAGGTGCAATTCTGAAATTTTTTGCTTTTTCCTGCTAATCCTAGCATGATAAAGAAGATTCAAAGAGAGTGAGATGCCAGCTCCTTTCATTCAGTCAGTAGCTTCAAACATTTCTGGTATATGAAAAACATGTTTTTCAATGGCAAAAATCAATGAATATTGTAAATGCACAAACAGTAATATCTCCACATTGCACGGTGCAATTATGAAATTTTTAGCTTTTTCCTGTTAATCCTAGCATGATAAAGAAGATTCAAAGAGAGTGAGATGCCAGCTCCTTTCATTCAGTCAGTAGCTTCAAACATTTCTGGTATATGAAAAACATGTTTTTCAATGGCAAAAATCAATGAATATTGTAAATGCACAAACAGTAATATCTCCACATTGCAAGGTGCAATTCTGAAATTTTTTGCTTTTTCCTGCTAATCCTAGCATGATAAAGAAGATTCAAAGAGAGTGAGATGCCAGCTCCTTTCATTCAGTCAGTAGCTTCAAACATTTCTGGTATATGAAAAACATGTTTTTCAATGGCAAAAATCAATGAATATTGTAAATGCACAAACAGTAATATCTCAACATTGCACGGTGCAATTCTGAAATTTTTAGCTTTTTCCTGTTAATCCTAGCATGATAAAGAAGATTCAAAGAGAGTGAGATGCCAGCTCCTTTCATTCAGTCAGTAGCTTCAATCATTTCTGGACGTTTTTCAATGGCAAAAATCAATGAATATTGTAAATGCACAAACAGTAATTTCTCCGCATTGAAGGTGCAATTCTGAAATTTTTTGCTTTTTCCTGCTCCTCTTAGCATGATAAAGAAGATTCAAAGAGAGTGAGATGCCAGCTCCTTTCATTCAGTCAGTAGCTTCAAACATTTCTGGTATATGAATAACATGATGTTTTTCAATGGCAAAAATCAATGAATATTGTAAATGCACAAACAGTAATTTCTCCGCATTGCAAGGTGCAATTCTGAAATTTTTTGCTTTTTCCTGCTCCTCTTAGCATGATAAAGAAGATTCAGAGAGTGAGATGAGAGCTCCTTTCATTCAGTCAGTAGCTTCAATCATTTCTGGACGTTTTTCAATGGCAAAAATCAATGAATATTGTAAATGCACAAACAGTAATTTCTCCGCATTGCAAGGTGCAATTCTGAAATGTTTTGCTTTTTCCTGCTCCTCTTAGCATGATAAAGAAGATTCAGAGAGTGAGATGCCAGCTCCTTTCATTCAGTCAGTAGCTTCAATCATTTCTGGACGTTTTTCAATGGCAAAAATCAATGAATATTGTAAATGCACAAACAGTAATTTCTCCGCATTGCAAGGTGCAATTCTGAAATTTTTTGCTTTTTCCTGCTCCTCTTAGCATGATAAAGAAGATTCAAAGAGAGTGATATGCCAGCTCCTTTCATTCAGTCAGTAGCTTCAATCATTTCTGGTATATGAATAACATGATGTTTTTCAATGGCAAAAATCAATGAATATTGTAAATGCACAAACAGTAATTTCTCCGCATTGCAAGGTGCAATTCTGAAATTTTTTGCTTTTTCCTGCTCCTCTTAGCATGATAAAGAAGATTCAAAGAGAGTGAGATGCCAGCTCCTTTCATTCAGTCAGTAGCTTCAATCATTTCTGGACGTTTTTCAATGGCAAAAATCAATGAATATTGTAAATGCACAAACAGTAATTTCTCCGCATTGCAAGGTGCAATTCTGAAATTTTTTGCTTTTTCCTGCTCCTCTTAGTATGATAAAGAAGATTCAAAGAGAGTGAGATGCCAGCTCCTTTCATTCAGTCAGTAGCTTCAAACATTTCTGGTATATGAATAACATGATGTTTTTCAATGGCAAAAATCAATGAATATTGTAAATGCACAAACAGTAATTTCTCCGCATTGCAAGGTGCAATTCTGAAATTTTTTGCTTTTTCCTGCTCCTCTTAGCATGATAAAGAAGATTCAAAGAGAGTGAGATGCCAGCTCCTTTCATTCAGTCAGTAGCTTCAATCATTTCTGGTATATGAATAACATGATGTTTTTCAATGGCAAAAATTAATGAATATTGTAAATGCACAAACAGTAATATCTCCGCATTGCAAGGTGCAATTCTGAAATTTTTTGCTTTTTCCTGCTCCTCTTAGCATGATAAAGAAGATTCAAAGAGAGTGAGATGCCAGCTCCTTTCATTCAGTCAGTAGCTTCAATCATTTCTGGACGTTTTTCAATGGCAAAAATCAATGAATATTGTAAATGCACAAACAGTAATTTCTCCGCATTGAAGGTGCAATTCTGAAATTTTTTGCTTTTTCCTGCTCCTCTTAGCATGATAAAGAAGATTCAAAGAGAGTGAGATGCCAGCTCCTTTCATTCAGTCAGTAGCTTCAAACATTTCTGGTATATGAATAACATGATGTTTTTCAATGGCAAAAATCAATGAATATTGTAAATGCACAAACAGTAATTTCTCCGCATTGCAAGGTGCAATTCTGAAATTTTTTGCTTTTTCCTGCTCCTCTTAGCATGATAAAGAAGATTCAAAGAGAGTGAGATGAGAGCTCCTTTCATTCAGTCAGTAGCTTCAATCATTTCTGGACGTTTTTCAATGGCAAAAATCAATGAATATTGTAAATGCACAAACAGTAATTTCTCCGCATTGCAAGGTGCAATTCTGAAATGTTTTGCTTTTTCCTGCTCCTCTTAGCATGATAAAGAAGATTCAGAGAGTGAGATGCCAGCTCCTTTCATTCAGTCAGTAGCTTCAATCATTTCTGGACGTTTTTCAATGGCAAAAATCAATGAATATTGTAAATGCACAAACAGTAATTTCTCCGCATTGCAAGGTGCAATTCTGAAATTTTTTGCTTTTTCCTGCTCCTCTTAGCATGATAAAGAAGATTCAAAGAGAGTGATATGCCAGCTCCTTTCATTCAGTCAGTAGCTTCAATCATTTCTGGTATATGAATAACATGATGTTTTTCAATGGCAAAAATCAATGAATATTGTAAATGCACAAACAGTAATTTCTCCGCATTGCAAGGTGCAATTCTGAAATTTTTTGCTTTTTCCTGCTCCTCTTAGCAAGATAAAGAAGATTCAAAGAGAGTGAGATGCCAGCTCCTTTCATTCAGTCAGTAGCTTCAATCATTTCTGGACGTTTTTCAATGGCAAAAATCAATGAATATTGTAAATGCACAAACAGTAATTTCTCCGCATTGCAAGGTGCAATTCTGAAATTTTTTGCTTTTTCCTGCTCCTCTTAGCATGGTAAAGAAGACTCAAAGAGAGTGAGATGCCAGCTCCTTTCATTCAGTCAGTAGCTTCAATCATTTCTGGACGTTTTTCAACGGCAAAAATCAATGAATATTGTAGATGCACAAACAGTAATTTCTCCGCATTGCAAGGTGCAATTCTGAAATTTTTTGCTTTTTCCTGCTCCTCTTAGCATGATAAAGAAGATTCAAAGAGACTGAGATGCCAGCTCCTTTCATTCAGTCAGTAGCTTCAATCATTTCTGGACGTTTTTCAATGGCAAAAATCAATGAATATTGTAAATGCACAAACAGTAATTTCTCCGCATTGCAAGGTGCAATTCTGAAATTTTTTGCTTTTTCCTGCTCCTCTTAGCATGATAAAGAAGATTCAAAGAGAGTGAGATGCCAGCTCCTTTCATTCAGTCAGTAGCTTCAATCATTTCTGGATGTTTTTCAATGGCAAAAATCAATGAATATTGTAAATGCACAAACAGTAATTTCTCCGCATTGCAAGGTGCAATTCTGAAATTTTTTGCTTTTTCCTGCTCCTCTTAGCATGATAAAGAAGATTCAAAGAGAGTGAGATGCCAGCTCCTTTCATTCAGTCAGTAGCTTCAAACATTTCTGGTATATGAAAAACATGTTTTTCAATGGCAAAAATCAATGAATATTGTAAATGCACAAACAGTAATATCTCCACATTGCACGGTGCAATTATGAAATTTTTAGCTTTTTCCTGTTAATCCTAGCATGATAAAGAAGATTCAAAGAGAGTGAGATGCCAGCTCCTTTCATTCAGTCAGTAGCTTCAAACATTTCTGGTATATGAAAAACATGTTTTTCAATGGCAAAAATCAATGAATATTGTAAATGCACAAACAGTAATAACTCCACATTGCAAGGTGCAATTCTGAAATTTTTTGCTTTTTCCTGCTAATCCTAGCATGATAAAGAAGATTCAAAGAGAGTGAGATGCCAGCTCCTTTCATTCAGTCAGTAGCTTCAAACATTTCTGGTATATGAAAAACATGTTTTTCAATGGCAAAAATCAATGAATATTGTAAATGCACAAACAGTAATATCTCAACATTGCACGGTGCAATTCTGAAATTTTTAGCTTTTTCCTGTTAATCCTAGCATGATAAAGAAGATTCAAAGAGAGTGAGATGCCAGCTCCTTTCATTCAGTCAGTAGCTTCAAACATTTCTGGTATATGAAAAACGTTTTTCAATGGCAAAAATCAATGAATATTGTAAATGCACAAACAGTAATATCTCCACATTGCAAGGTGCAATTCTGAAATTTTTTGCTTTTTCCTGTTAATCCTAGCATGATAAAGAAGATTCAAAGAGAGTGAGATGCCAGCTCCTTTCATTGTCAGTAGCTTCAAACATTTCTGGTATATGAAAAACATGTTTTTCAATGGCAAAAATCAATGAATATTGTAAATGCACAAACAGTAATATCTCCACATTGCAAGGTGCAATTCTGAAATTTTTTGCTTTTTCCTGCTCCTCTTAGCATGATAAAGAAGATTCAAAGAGAGTGAGATGCCAGCTCCTTTCATTCAGTCAGTAGCTTCAATCATTTCTGGACGTTTTTCAATGGCAAAAATCAATGAATATTGTAAATGCACAAACAGTAATTTCTCCGCATTGCAAGGTGCAATTCTGAAATTTTTTGCTTTTTCCTGCTCCTCTTAGCATGGTAAAGAAGACTCAAAGAGAGTGAGATGCCAGCTCCTTTCATTCAGTCAGTAGCTTCAATCATTTCTGGACGTTTTTCAACGGCAAAAATCAATGAATATTGTAGATGCACAAACAGTAATTTCTCCGCATTGCAAGGTGCAATTCTGAAATTTTTTGCTTTTTCCTGCTCCTCTTAGCATGATAAAGAAGATTCAAAGAGACTGAGATGCCAGCTCCTTTCATTCAGTCAGTAGCTTCAATCATTTCTGGACGTTTTTCAATGGCAAAAATCAATGAATATTGTAAATGCACAAACAGTAATTTCTCCGCATTGCAAGGTGCAATTCTGAAATTTTTTGCTTTTTCCTGCTCCTCTTAGCATGATAAAGAAGATTCAAAGAGAGTGAGATGCCAGCTCCTTTCATTCAGTCAGTAGCTTCAATCATTTCTGGATGTTTTTCAATGGCAAAAATCAATGAATATTGTAAATGCACAAACAGTAATTTCTCCGCATTGCAAGGTGCAATTCTGAAATTTTTTGCTTTTTCCTGCTCCTCTTAGCATGATAAAGAAGATTCAAAGAGAGTGAGATGCCAGCTCCTTTCATTCAGTCAGTAGCTTCAAACATTTCTGGTATATGAAAAACATGTTTTTCAATGGCAAAAATCAATGAATATTGTAAATGCACAAACAGTAATATCTCCACATTGCACGGTGCAATTCTGAAATTTTTCGCTTTTTCCTGTTAATCCTAGCATGATAAAGAAGATTCAAAGAGAGTGAGATGCCAGCTCCTTTCATTCAGTCAGTAGCTTCAAACATTTCTGGTATATGAAAAACATGTTTTTCAATGACAAAAATCAATGAATATTGTAAATGCACAAACAGTAATATCTCCACATTGCAAGGTGCAATTCTGAAATTTTTTGCTTTTTCCTGCTAATCCTAGCATGATAAAGAAGATTCAAAGAGAGTGAGATGCCAGCTCCTTTCATTCAGTCAGTAGCTTCAAACATTTCTGGTATATGAAAAACATGTTTTTCAATGGCAAAAATCAATGAATATTGTAAATGCACAAACAGTAATATCTCCACATTGCACGGTGCAATTATGAAATTTTTAGCTTTTTCCTGTTAATCCTAGCATGATAAAGAAGATTCAAAGAGAGTGAGATGCCAGCTCCTTTCATTCAGTCAGTAGCTTCAAACATTTCTGGTATATGAAAAACATGTTTTTCAATGGCAAAAATCAATGAATATTGTAAATGCACAAACAGTAATATCTCCACATTGCAAGGTGCAATTCTGAAATTTTTTGCTTTTTCCTGCTAATCCTAGCATGATAAAGAAGATTCAAAGAGAGTGAGATGCCAGCTCCTTTCATTCAGTCAGTAGCTTCAAACATTTCTGGTATATGAAAAACATGTTTTTCAATGGCAAAAATCAATGAATATTGTAAATGCACAAACAGTAATATCTCAACATTGCACGGTGCAATTCTGAAATTTTTAGCTTTTTCCTGTTAATCCTAGCATGATAAAGAAGATTCAAAGAGAGTGAGATGCCAGCTCCTTTCATTCAGTCAGTAGCCTCAAACATTTCTGGTATATGAAAAACATGTTTTTCAATGGCAAAAATCAATGAATATTGTAAATGCACAAACAGTAATATCTCCACATTGCAAGGTGCAATTCTGAAATTTTTTGCTTTTTCCTGTTAATCCTAGCATGATAAAGAAGATTCAAAGAGAGTGAGATGCCAGCTCCTTTCATTCAGTCAGTAGCTTCAAACATTTCTGGTATATGAAAAACATGTTTTTCAATGGCAAAAATCAATGAATATTGTAAATGCACAAACAGTAATTTCTCCGCATTGCAAGGTGCAATTCTGAAATTTTTTGCTTTTTCCTGCTCCTCTTAGTATGATAAAGAAGATTCAAAGAGAGTGAGATGCCAGCTCCTTTCATTCAGTCAGTAGCTTCAAACATTTCTGGTATATGAATAACATGATGTTTTTCAATGGCAAAAATCAATGAATATTGTAAATGCACAAACAGTAATTTCTCCGCATTGCAAGGTGCAATTCTGAAATTTTTTGCTTTTTCCTGCTCCTCTTAGCATGATAAAGAAGATTCAAAGAGAGTGAGATGCCAGCTCCTTTCATTCAGTCAGTAGCTTCAATCATTTCTGGTATATGAATAACATGATGTTTTTCAATGGCAAAAATTAATGAATATTGTAAATGCACAAACAGTAATATCTCCGCATTGCAAGGTGCAATTCTGAAATTTTTTGCTTTTTCCTGCTCCTCTTAGCATGATAAAGAAGATTCAAAGAGAGTGAGATGCCAGCTCCTTTCATTCAGTCAGTAGCTTCAATCATTTCTGGACGTTTTTCAATGGCAAAAATCAATGAATATTGTAAATGCACAAACAGTAATTTCTCCGCATTGAAGGTGCAATTCTGAAATTTTTTGCTTTTTCCTGCTCCTCTTAGCATGATAAAGAAGATTCAAAGAGAGTGAGATGCCAGCTCCTTTCATTCAGTCAGTAGCTTCAAACATTTCTGGTATATGAATAACATGATGTTTTTCAATGGCAAAAATCAATGAATATTGTAAATGCACAAACAGTAATTTCTCCGCATTGCAAGGTGCAATTCTGAAATTTTTTGCTTTTTCCTGCTCCTCTTAGCATGATAAAGAAGATTCAAAGAGAGTGAGATGAGAGCTCCTTTCATTCAGTCAGTAGCTTCAATCATTTCTGGACGTTTTTCAATGGCAAAAATCAATGAATATTGTAAATGCACAAACAGTAATTTCTCCGCATTGCAAGGTGCAATTCTGAAATTTTTTGCTTTTTCCTGCTCCTCTTAGCATGATAAAGAAGATTCAAAGAGAGTGATATGCCAGCTCCTTTCATTCAGTCAGTAGCTTCAATCATTTCTGGTATATGAATAACATGATGTTTTTCAATGGCAAAAATCAATGAATATTGTAAATGCACAAACAGTAATTTCTCCGCATTGCAAGGTGCAATTCTGAAATTTTTTGCTTTTTCCTGCTCCTCTTAGCAAGATAAAGAAGATTCAAAGAGAGTGAGATGCCAGCTCCTTTCATTCAGTCAGTAGCTTCAATCATTTCTGGACGTTTTTCAATGGCAAAAATCAATGAATATTGTAAATGCACAAACAGTAATTTCTCCGCATTGCAAGGTGCAATTCTGAAATTTTTTGCTTTTTCCTGCTCCTCTTAGCATGGTAAAGAAGACTCAAAGAGAGTGAGATGCCAGCTCCTTTCATTCAGTCAGTAGCTTCAATCATTTCTGGACGTTTTTCAACGGCAAAAATCAATGAATATTGTAGATGCACAAACAGTAATTTCTCCGCATTGCAAGGTGCAATTCTGAAATTTTTTGCTTTTTCCTGCTCCTCTTAGCATGATAAAGAAGATTCAAAGAGACTGAGATGCCAGCTCCTTTCATTCAGTCAGTAGCTTCAATCATTTCTGGACGTTTTTCAATGGCAAAAATCAATGAATATTGTAAATGCACAAACAGTAATTTCTCCGCATTGCAAGGTGCAATTCTGAAATTTTTTGCTTTTTCCTGCTCCTCTTAGCATGATAAAGAAGATTCAAAGAGAGTGAGATGCCAGCTCCTTTCATTCAGTCAGTAGCTTCAATCATTTCTGGATGTTTTTCAATGGCAAAAATCAATGAATATTGTAAATGCACAAACAGTAATTTCTCCGCATTGCAAGGTGCAATTCTGAAATTTTTTGCTTTTTCCTGCTCCTCTTAGCATGATAAAGAAGATTCAAAGAGAGTGAGATGCCAGCTCCTTTCATTCAGTCAGTAGCTTCAAACATTTCTGGTATATGAAAAACATGTTTTTCAATGGCAAAAATCAATGAATATTGTAAATGCACAAACAGTAATATCTCCACATTGCACGGTGCAATTATGAAATTTTTAGCTTTTTCCTGTTAATCCTAGCATGATAAAGAAGATTCAAAGAGAGTGAGATGCCAGCTCCTTTCATTCAGTCAGTAGCTTCAAACATTTCTGGTATATGAAAAACATGTTTTTCAATGGCAAAAATCAATGAATATTGTAAATGCACAAACAGTAATAACTCCACATTGCAAGGTGCAATTCTGAAATTTTTTGCTTTTTCCTGCTAATCCTAGCATGATAAAGAAGATTCAAAGAGAGTGAGATGCCAGCTCCTTTCATTCAGTCAGTAGCTTCAAACATTTCTGGTATATGAAAAACATGTTTTTCAATGGCAAAAATCAATGAATATTGTAAATGCACAAACAGTAATATCTCAACATTGCACGGTGCAATTCTGAAATTTTTAGCTTTTTCCTGTTAATCCTAGCATGATAAAGAAGATTCAAAGAGAGTGAGATGCCAGCTCCTTTCATTCAGTCAGTAGCTTCAAACATTTCTGGTATATGAAAAACGTTTTTCAATGGCAAAAATCAATCAATATTGTAAATGCACAAACAGTAATATCTCCACATTGCAAGGTGCAATTCTGAAATTTTTTGCTTTTTCCTGTTAATCCTAGCATGATAAAGAAGATTCAAAGAGAGTGAGATGCCAGCTCCTTTCATTCAGTCAGTAGCTTCAAACATTTCTGGTATATGAAAAACATGTTTTTCAATGGCAAAAATCAATGAATATTGTAAATGCACAAACAGTAATATCTCCACATTGCAAGGTGCAATTCTGAAATTTTTTGCTTTTTCCTGCTCCTCTTAGCATGATAAAGAAGATTCAAAGAGAGTGAGATGCCAGCTCCTTTCATTCAGTCAGTAGCTTCAATCATTTCTGGACGTTTTTCAATGGCAAAAATCAATGAATATTGTAAATGCACAAACAGTAATTTCTCCGCATTGCAAGGTGCAATTCTGAAATTTTTTGCTTTTTCCTGCTCCTCTTAGCATGGTAAAGAAGACTCAAAGAGAGTGAGATGCCAGCTCCTTTCATTCAGTCAGTAGCTTCAATCATTTCTGGACGTTTTTCAACGGCAAAAATCAATGAATATTGTAGATGCACAAACAGTAATTTCTCCGCATTGCAAGGTGCAATTCTGAAATTTTTTGCTTTTTCCTGCTCCTCTTAGCATGATAAAGAAGATTCAAAGAGACTGAGATGCCAGCTCCTTTCATTCAGTCAGTAGCTTCAATCATTTCTGGACGTTTTTCAATGGCAAAAATCAATGAATATTGTAAATGCACAAACAGTAATTTCTCCGCATTGCAAGGTGCAATTCTGAAATTTTTTGCTTTTTCCTGCTCCTCTTAGCATGATAAAGAAGATTCAAAGAGAGTGAGATGCCAGCTCCTTTCATTCAGTCAGTAGCTTCAATCATTTCTGGATGTTTTTCAATGGCAAAAATCAATGAATATTGTAAATGCACAAACAGTAATTTCTCCGCATTGCAAGGTGCAATTCTGAAATTTTTTGCTTTTTCCTGCTCCTCTTAGCATGATAAAGAAGATTCAAAGAGAGTGAGATGCCAGCTCCTTTCATTCAGTCAGTAGCTTCAAACATTTCTGGTATATGAAAAACATGTTTTTCAATGGCAAAAATCAATGAATATTGTAAATGCACAAACAGTAATATCTCCACATTGCACGGTGCAATTCTGAAATTTTTAGCTTTTTCCTGTTAATCCTAGCATGATAAAGAAGATTCAAAGAGAGTGAGATGCCAGCTCCTTTCATTCAGTCAGTAGCTTCAAACATTTCTGGTATATGAAAAACATGTTTTTCAATGGCAAAAATCAATGAATATTGTAAATGCACAAACAGTAATATCTCCACATTGCAAGGTGCAATTCTGAAATTTTTTGCTTTTTCCTGCTAATCCTAGCATGATAAAGAAGATTCAAAGAGAGTGAGATGCCAGCTCCTTTCATTCAGTCAGTAGCTTCAAACATTTCTGGTATATGAAAAACATGTTTTTCAATGGCAAAAATCAATGAATATTGTAAATGCACAAACAGTAATATCTCCACATTGCACGGTGCAATTATGAAATTTTTAGCTTTTTCCTGTTAATCCTAGCATGATAAAGAAGATTCAAAGAGAGTGAGATGCCAGCTCCTTTCATTCAGTCAGTAGCTTCAAACATTTCTGGTATATGAAAAACATGTTTTTCAATGGCAAAAATCAATGAATATTGTAAATGCACAAACAGTAATATCTCCACATTGCACGGTGCAATTCTGAAATTTTTAGCTTTTTCCTGTTAATCCTAGCATGATAAAGAAGATTCAAAGAGAGTGAGATGCCAGCTCCTTTCATTCAGTCAGTAGCTTCAAACATTTCTGGTATATGAAAAACATGTTTTTCAATGGCAAAAATCAATGAATATTGTAAATGCACAAACAGTAATATCTCCACATTGCAAGGTGCAATTCTGAAATTTTTTGCTTTTTCCTGCTAATCCTAGCATGATAAAGAAGATTCAAAGAGAGTGAGATGCCAGCTCCTTTCATTCAGTCAGTAGCTTCAAACATTTCTGGTATATGAAAAACATGTTTTTCAATGGCAAAAATCAATGAATATTGTAAATGCACAAACAGTAATATCTCCACATTGCACGGTGCAATTCTGAAATTTTTAGCTTTTTCCTGTTAATCCTAGCATGATAAAGAAGATTCAAAGAGAGTGAGATGCCAGCTCCTTTCATTCAGTCAGTAGCTTCAAACATTTCTGGTATATGAAAAACATGTTTTTCAATGGCAAAAATCAATGAATATTGTAAATGCACAAACAGTAATATCTCCACATTGCAAGGTGCAATTCTGAAATTTTTTGCTTTTTCCTGCTAATCCTAGCATGATAAAGAAGATTCAAAGAGAGTGAGATGCCAGCTCCTTTCATTCAGTCAGTAGCTTCAAACATTTCTGGTATATGAAAAACATGTTTTTCAATGGCAAAAATCAATGAATATTGTAAATGCACAAACAGTAATATCTCCACATTGCACGGTGCAATTCTGAAATTTTTAGCTTTTTCCTGTTAATCCTAGCATGATAAAGAAGATTCAAAGAGAGTGAGATGCCAGCTCCTTTCATTCAGTCAGTAGCTTCAAACATTTCTGGTATATGAAAAACATGTTTTTCAATGGCAAAAATCAATGAATATTGTAAATGCACAAACAGTAATATCTCCACATTGCAAGGTGCAATTCTGAAATTTTTTGCTTTTTCCTGCTAATCCTAGCATGATAAAGAAGATTCAAAGAGAGTGAGATGCCAGCTCCTTTCATTCAGTCAGTAGCTTCAAACATTTCTGGTATATGAATAACATGATGTTTTTCAATGGCAAAAATCAATGAATATTGTAAATGCACAAACAGTAATTTCTCCGCATTGCAAGGTGCAATTCTGAAATTTTTTGCTTTTTCCTGCTCCTCTTAGCATGATAAAGAAGATTCAAAGAGAGTGAGATGCCAGCTCCTTTCATTCAGTCACTAGCTTCAATCATTTCTGGACGTTTTTCAATGGCAAAAATCAATGAATATTGTAAATGCACAAACAGTAATTTCTCCGCATTGCAAGGTGCAATTCTGAAATTTTTTGCTTTTTCCTGCTCCTCTTAGTATGATAAAGAAGATTCAAAGAGAGTGAGATGCCAGCTCCTTTCATTCAGTCAGTAGCTTCAAACATTTCTGGTATATGAATAACATGATGTTTTTCAATGGCAAAAATCAATGAATATTGTAAATGCACAAACAGTAATTTCTCCGCATTGCAAGGTGCAATTCTGAAATTTTTTGCTTTTTCCTGCTCCTCTTAGCATGATAAAGAAGATTCAAAGAGAGTGAGATGCCAGCTCCTTTCATTCAGTCAGTAGCTTCAATCATTTCTGGTATATGAATAACATGATGTTTTTCAATGGCAAAAATTAATGAATATTGTAAATGCACAAACAGTAATATCTCCGCATTGCAAGGTGCAATTCTGAAATTTTTTGCTTTTTCCTGCTCCTCTTAGCATGATAAAGAAGATTCAAAGAGAGTGAGATGCCAGCTCCTTTCATTCAGTCAGTAGCTTCAATCATTTCTGGACGTTTTTCAATGGCAAAAATCAATGAATATTGTAAATGCACAAACAGTAATTTCTCCGCATTGAAGGTGCAATTCTGAAATTTTTTGCTTTTTCCTGCTCCTCTTAGCATGGTAAAGAAGACTCAAAGAGAGTGAGATGCCAGCTCCTTTCATTCAGTCAGTAGCTTCAATCATTTCTGGACGTTTTTCAACGGCAAAAATCAATGAATATTGTAGATGCACAAACAGTAATTTCTCCGCATTGCAAGGTGCAATTCTGAAATTTTTTGCTTTTTCCTGCTCCTCTTAGCATGATAAAGAAGATTCAAAGAGACTGAGATGCCAGCTCCTTTCATTCAGTCAGTAGCTTCAATCATTTCTGGACGTTTTTCAATGGCAAAAATCAATGAATATTGTAAATGCACAAACAGTAATTTCTCCGCATTGCAAGGTGCAATTCTGAAATTTTTTGCTTTTTCCTGCTCCTCTTAGCATGATAAAGAAGATTCAAAGAGAGTGAGATGCCAGCTCCTTTCATTCAGTCAGTAGCTTCAATCATTTCTGGATGTTTTTCAATGGCAAAAATCAATGAATATTGTAAATGCACAAACAGTAATTTCTCCGCATTGCAAGGTGCAATTCTGAAATTTTTTGCTTTTTCCTGCTCCTCTTAGCATGATAAAGAAGATTCAAAGAGAGTGAGATGCCAGCTCCTTTCATTCAGTCAGTAGCTTCAAACATTTCTGGTATATGAAAAACATGTTTTTCAATGGCAAAAATCAATGAATATTGTAAATGCACAAACAGTAATATCTCCACATTGCACGGTGCAATTCTGAAATTTTTAGCTTTTTCCTGTTAATCCTAGCATGATAAAGAAGATTCAAAGAGAGTGAGATGCCAGCTCCTTTCATTCAGTCAGTAGCTTCAAACATTTCTGGTATATGAAAAACATGTTTTTCAATGGCAAAAATCAATGAATATTGTAAATGCACAAACAGTAATATCTCCACATTGCAAGGTGCAATTCTGAAATTTTTTGCTTTTTCCTGCTAATCCTAGCATGATAAAGAAGATTCAAAGAGAGTGAGATGCCAGCTCCTTTCATTCAGTCAGTAGCTTCAAACATTTCTGGTATATGAAAAACATGTTTTTCAATGGCAAAAATCAATGAATATTGTAAATGCACAAACAGTAATATCTCCACATTGCACGGTGCAATTATGAAATTTTTAGCTTTTTCCTGTTAATCCTAGCATGATAAAGAAGATTCAAAGAGAGTGAGATGCCAGCTCCTTTCATTCAGTCAGTAGCTTCAAACATTTCTGGTATATGAAAAACATGTTTTTCAATGGCAAAAATCAATGAATATTGTAAATGCACAAACAGTAATATCTCCACATTGCAAGGTGCAATTCTGAAATTTTTTGCTTTTTCCTGCTAATCCTAGCATGATAAAGAAGATTCAAAGAGAGTGAGATGCCAGCTCCTTTCATTCAGTCAGTAGCTTCAAACATTTCTGGTATATGAAAAACATGTTTTTCAATGGCAAAAATCAATGAATATTGTAAATGCACAAACAGTAATATCTCAACATTGCACGGTGCAATTCTGAAATTTTTAGCTTTTTCCTGTTAATCCTAGCATGATAAAGAAGATTCAAAGAGAGTGAGATGCCAGCTCCTTTCATTCAGTCAGTAGCCTCAAACATTTCTGGTATATGAAAAACATGTTTTTCAATGGCAAAAATCAATGAATATTGTAAATGCACAAACAGTAATATCTCCACATTGCAAGGTGCAATTCTGAAATTTTTTGCTTTTTCCTGTTAATCCTAGCATGATAAAGAAGATTCAAAGAGAGTGAGATGCCAGCTCCTTTCATTCAGTCAGTAGCTTCAAACATTTCTGGTATATGAAAAACATGTTTTTCAATGGCAAAAATCAATGAATATTGTAAATGCACAAACAGTAATATCTCCACATTGCAAGGTGCAATTCTGAAATTTTTTGCTTTTTCCTGCTAATCCTAGCATGTTAAAGAAGATTCAAAGAGAGTGAGATCCCAGCTCCTTTCATTCAGTCAGTAGCTTCAAACATTTCTGGTATATGAAAAACATGTTTTTCAATGGCAAAAATCAATGAATATTGTAAATGCACAAACAGTAATATCTCCACATTGCACGGTGCAATTATGAAATTTTTAGCTTTTTCCTGTTAATCCTAGCATGATAAAGAAGATTCAAAGAGAGTGAGATGCCAGCTCCTTTCATTCAGTCAGTAGCTTCAAACATTTCTGGTATATGAAAAACATGTTTTTCAATGGCAAAAATCAATGAATATTGTAAATGCACAAACAGTAATATCTCCACATTGCAAGGTGCAATTCTGAAATTTTTTGCTTTTTCCTGCTAATCCTAGCATGATAAAGAAGATTCAAAGAGAGTGAGATGCCAGCTCCTTTCATTCAGTCAGTAGCTTCAAACATTTCTGGTATATGAAAAACATGTTTTTCAATGGCAAAAATCAATGAATATTGTAAATGCACAAACAGTAATATCTCCACATTGCACGGTGCAATTATGAAATTTTTAGCTTTTTCCTGTTAATCCTAGCATGATAAAGAAGATTCGAAGAGAGTGAGATGCCAGCTCCTTTCATTCAGTCAGTAGCTTCAAACATTTCTGGTATATGAAAAACATGTTTTTCAATGGCAAAAATCAATGAATATTGTAAATGCACAAACAGTAATATCTCCACATTGCACGGTGCAATTCTGAAATTTTTAGCTTTTTCCTGTTAATCCTAGCATGATAAAGAAGATTCAAAGAGAGTGAGATGCCAGCTCCTTTCATTCAGTCAGTAGCTTCAAACATTTCTGGTATATGAAAAACATGTTTTTCAATGGCAAAAATCAATGAATATTGTAAATGCACAAACAGTAATATCTCCACATTGCAAGGTGCAATTCTGAAATTTTTTGCTTTTTCCTGCTAATCCTAGCATGATAAAGAAGATTCAAAGAGAGTGAGATGCCAGCTCCTTTCATTCAGTCAGTAGCTTCAAACATTTCTGGTATATGAAAAACATGTTTTTCAATGGCAAAAATCAATGAATATTGTAAATGCACAAACAGTAATATCTCCACATTGCACGGTGCAATTCTGAAATTTTTAGCTTTTTCCTGTTAATCCTAGCATGATAAAGATTCAAAGAGAGTGAGATGCCAGCTCCTTTCATTCAGTCAGTAGCTTCAAACATTTCTGGTATATGAAAAACATGTTTTTCAATGGCAAAAATCAATGAATATTGTAAATGCACAAACAGTAATATCTCCACATTGCAAGGTGCAATTCTGAAATTTTTTGCTTTTTCCTGCTAATCCTAGCATGATAAAGAAGATTCAAAGAGAGTGAGATGCCAGCTCCTTTCATTCAGTCAGTAGCTTCAAACATTTCTGGTATATGAAAAACATGTTTTTCAATGGCAAAAATCAATGAATATTGTAAATGCACAAACAGTAATATCTCCACATTGCACGGTGCAATTCTGAAATTTTTAGCTTTTTCCTGTTAATCCTAGCATGATAAAGAAGATTCAAAGAGAGTGAGATGCCAGCTCCTTTCATTCAGTCAGTAGCTTCAAACATTTCTGGTATATGAAAAACATGTTTTTCAATGGCAAAAATCAATGAATATTGTAAATGCACAAACAGTAATATCTCCACATTGCAAGGTGCAATTCTGAAATTTTTTGCTTTTTCCTGCTAATCCTAGCATGATAAAGAAGATTCAAAGAGAGTGAGATGCCAGCTCCTTTCATTCAGTCAGTAGCTTCAAACATTTCTGGTATATGAATAACATGATGTTTTTCAATGGCAAAAATCAATGAATATTGTAAATGCACAAACAGTAATTTCTCCGCATTGCAAGGTGCAATTCTGAAATTTTTGCTTTTTCCTGCTCCTCTTAGCATGATAAAGAAGATTCAAAGAGAGTGAGATGCCAGCTCCTTTCATTCAGTCAGTAGCTTCAATCATTTCTGGACGTTTTTCAATGGCAAAAATCAATGAATATTGTAAATGCACAAACAGTAATTTCTCCGCATTGCAAGGTGCAATTCTGAAATTTTTTGCTTTTTCCTGCTCCTCTTAGCATGATAAAGAAGATTCAAAGAGAGTGAGATGCCAGCTCCTTTCATTCAGTCAGTAGCTTCAATCATTTCTGGACGTTTTTCAATGGCAAAAATCAATGAATATTGTAAATGCACAAACAGTAATTTCTCCGCATTGCAAGGTGCAATTCTGAAATTTTTTGCTTTTTCCTGCTCCTCTTAGTATGATAAAGAAGATTCAAAGAGAGTGAGATGCCAGCTCCTTTCATTCAGTCAGTAGCTTCAAACATTTCTGGTATATGAATAACATGATGTTTTTCAATGGCAAAAATCAATGAATATTGTAAATGCACAAACAGTAATTTCTCCGCATTGCAAGGTGCAATTCTGAAATTTTTTGCTTTTTCCTGCTCCTCTTAGCATGATAAAGAAGATTCAAAGAGAGTGAGATGCCAGCTCCTTTCATTCAGTCAGTAGCTTCAATCATTTCTGGTATATGAATAACATGATGTTTTTCAATGGCAAAAATTAATGAATATTGTAAATGCACAAACAGTAATATCTCCGCATTGCAAGGTGCAATTCTGAAATTTTTTGCTTTTTCCTGCTCCTCTTAGCATGATAAAGAAGATTCAAAGAGAGTGAGATGCCAGCTCCTTTCATTCAGTCAGTAGCTTCAATCATTTCTGGACGTTTTTCAATGGCAAAAATCAATGAATATTGTAAATGCACAAACAGTAATTTCTCCGCATTGAAGGTGCAATTCTGAAATTTTTTGCTTTTTCCTGCTCCTCTTAGCATGGTAAAGAAGACTCAAAGAGAGTGAGATGCCAGCTCCTTTCATTCAGTCAGTAGCTTCAATCATTTCTGGACGTTTTTCAACGGCAAAAATCAATGAATATTGTAGATGCACAAACAGTAATTTCTCCGCATTGCAAGGTGCAATTCTGAAATTTTTTGCTTTTTCCTGCTCCTCTTAGCATGATAAAGAAGATTCAAAGAGACTGAGATGCCAGCTCCTTTCATTCAGTCAGTAGCTTCAATCATTTCTGGACGTTTTTCAATGGCAAAAATCAATGAATATTGTAAATGCACAAACAGTAATTTCTCCGCATTGAAGGTGCAATTCTGAAATTTTTTGCTTTTTCCTGCTCCTCTTAGCATGATAAAGAAGATTCAAAGAGAGTGAGATGCCAGCTCCTTTCATTCAGTCAGTAGCTTCAATCATTTCTGGATGTTTTTCAATGGCAAAAATCAATGAATATTGTAAATGCACAAACAGTAATTTCTCCGCATTGCAAGGTGCAATTCTGAAATTTTTTGCTTTTTCCTGCTCCTCTTAGCATGATAAAGAAGATTCAAAGAGAGTGAGATGCCAGCTCCTTTCATTCAGTCAGTAGCTTCAAACATTTCTGGTATATGAAAAACATGTTTTTCAATGGCAAAAATCAATGAATATTGTAAATGCACAAACAGTAATATCTCCACATTGCACGGTGCAATTCTGAAATTTTTAGCTTTTTCCTGTTAATCCTAGCATGATAAAGAAGATTCAAAGAGAGTGAGATGCCAGCTCCTTTCATTCAGTCAGTAGCTTCAAACATTTCTGGTATATGAAAAACATGTTTTTCAATGGCAAAAATCAATGAATATTGTAAATGCACAAACAGTAATATCTCCACATTGCAAGGTGCAATTCTGAAATTTTTTGCTTTTTCCTGCTAATCCTAGCATGATAAAGAAGATTCAAAGAGAGTGAGATGCCAGCTCCTTTCATTCAGTCAGTAGCTTCAAACATTTCTGGTATATGAAAAACATGTTTTTCAATGGCAAAAATCAATGAATATTGTAAATGCACAAACAGTAATATCTCCACATTGCACGGTGCAATTATGAAATTTTTAGCTTTTTCCTGTTAATCCTAGCATGATAAAGAAGATTCAAAGAGAGTGAGATGCCAGCTCCTTTCATTCAGTCAGTAGCTTCAAACATTTCTGGTATATGAAAAACATGTTTTTCAATGGCAAAAATCAATGAATATTGTAAATGCACAAACAGTAATATCTCCACATTGCAAGGTGCAATTCTGAAATTTTTTGCTTTTTCCTGCTAATCCTAGCATGATAAAGAAGATTCAAAGAGAGTGAGATGCCAGCTCCTTTCATTCAGTCAGTAGCTTCAAACATTTCTGGTATATGAAAAACATGTTTTTCAATGGCAAAAATCAATGAATATTGTAAATGCACAAACAGTAATATCTCAACATTGCACGGTGCAATTCTGAAATTTTTAGCTTTTTCCTGTTAATCCTAGCATGATAAAGAAGATTCAAAGAGAGTGAGTTGCCAGCTCCTTTCATTCAGTCAGTAGCCTCAAACATTTCTGGTATATGAAAAACATGTTTTTCAATGGCAAAAATCAATGAATATTGTAAATGCACAAACAGTAATATCTCCACATTGCAAGGTGCAATTCTGAAATTTTTTGCTTTTTCCTGTTAATCCTAGCATGATAAAGAAGATTCAAAGAGAGTGAGATGCCAGCTCCTTTCATTCAGTCAGTAGCTTCAAACATTTCTGGTATATGAAAAACATGTTTTTCAATGGCAAAAATCAATGAATATTGTAAATGCACAAACAGTAATATCTCCACATTGCAAGGTGCAATTCTGAAATTTTTTGCTTTTTCCTGCTAATCCTAGCATGTTAAAGAAGATTCAAAGAGAGTGAGATCCCAGCTCCTTTCATTCAGTCAGTAGCTTCAAACATTTCTGGTATATGAAAAACATGTTTTTCAATGGCAAAAATCAATGAATATTGTAAATGCACAAACAGTAATATCTCCACATTGCACGGTGCAATTATGAAATTTTTAGCTTTTTCCTGTTAATCCTAGCATGATAAAGAAGATTCAAAGAGAGTGAGATGCCAGCTCCTTTCATTCAGTCAGTAGCTTCAAACATTTCTGGTATATGAAAAACATGTTTTTCAATGGCAAAAATCAATGAATATTGTAAATGCACAAACAGTAATATCTCCACATTGCAAGGTGCAATTCTGAAATTTTTTGCTTTTTCCTGCTAATCCTAGCATGATAAAGAAGATTCAAAGAGAGTGAGATGCCAGCTCCTTTCATTCAGTCAGTAGCTTCAAACATTTCTGGTATATGAAAAACATGTTTTTCAATGGCAAAAATCAATGAATATTGTAAATGCACAAACAGTAATATCTCCACATTGCACGGTGCAATTATGAAATTTTTAGCTTTTTCCTGTTAATCCTAGCATGATAAAGAAGATTCAAAGAGAGTGAGATGCCAGCTCCTTTCATTCAGTCAGTAGCTTCAAACATTTCTGGTATATGAAAAACATGTTTTTCAATGGCAAAAATCAATGAATATTGTAAATGCACAAACAGTAATATCTCCACATTGCACGGTGCAATTCTGAAATTTTTAGCTTTTTCCTGTTAATCCTAGCATGATAAAGAAGATTCAAAGAGAGTGAGATGCCAGCTCCTTTCATTCAGTCAGTAGCTTCAAACATTTCTGGTATATGAAAAACATGTTTTTCAATGGCAAAAATCAATGAATATTGTAAATGCACAAACAGTAATATCTCCACATTGCAAGGTGCAATTCTGAAATTTTTTGCTTTTTCCTGCTAATCCTAGCATGATAAAGAAGATTCAAAGAGAGTGAGATGCCAGCTCCTTTCATTCAGTCAGTAGCTTCAAACATTTCTGGTATATGAAAAACATGTTTTTCAATGGCAAAAATCAATGAATATTGTAAATGCACAAACAGTAATATCTCCACATTGCACGGTGCAATTCTGAAATTTTTAGCTTTTTCCTGTTAATCCTAGCATGATAAAGAAGATTCAAAGAGAGTGAGATGCCAGCTCCTTTCATTCAGTCAGTAGCTTCAAACATTTCTGGTATATGAAAAACATGTTTTTCAATGGCAAAAATCAATGAATATTGTAAATGCACAAACAGTAATATCTCCACATTGCAAGGTGCAATTCTGAAATTTTTTGCTTTTTCCTGCTAATCCTAGCATGATAAAGAAGATTCAAAGAGAGTGAGATGCCAGCTCCTTTCATTCAGTCAGTAGCTTCAAACATTTCTGGTATATGAAAAACATGTTTTTCAATGGCAAAAATCAATGAATATTGTAAATGCACAAACAGTAATATCTCCACATTGCACGGTGCAATTCTGAAATTTTTAGCTTTTTCCTGTTAATCCTAGCATGATAAAGAAGATTCAAAGAGAGTGAGATGCCAGCTCCTTTCATTCAGTCAGTAGCTTCAAACATTTCTGGTATATGAAAAACATGTTTTTCAATGGCAAAAATCAATGAATATTGTAAATGCACAAACAGTAATATCTCCACATTGCAAGGTGCAATTCTGAAATTTTTTGCTTTTTCCTGCTAATCCTAGCATGATAAAGAAGATTCAAAGAGAGTGAGATGCCAGCTCCTTTCATTCAGTCAGTAGCTTCAAACATTTCTGGTATATGAATAACATGATGTTTTTCAATGGCAAAAATCAATGAATATTGTAAATGCACAAACAGTAATTTCTCCGCATTGCAAGGTGCAATTCTGAAATTTTTGCTTTTTCCTGCTCCTCTTAGCATGATAAAGAAGATTCAAAGAGAGTGAGATGCCAGCTCCTTTCATTCAGTCAGTAGCTTCAATCATTTCTGGACGTTTTTCAATGGCAAAAATCAATGAATATTGTAAATGCACAAACAGTAATTTCTCCGCATTGCAAGGTGCAATTCTGAAATTTTTTGCTTTTTCCTGCTCCTCTTAGCATGATAAAGAAGATTCAAAGAGAGTGAGATGCCAGCTCCTTTCATTCAGTCAGTAGCTTCAATCATTTCTGGACGTTTTTCAATGGCAAAAATCAATGAATATTGTAAATGCACAAACAGTAATTTCTCCGCATTGCAAGGTGCAATTCTGAAATTTTTTGCTTTTTCCTGCTCCTCTTAGTATGATAAAGAAGATTCAAAGAGAGTGAGATGCCAGCTCCTTTCATTCAGTCAGTAGCTTCAAACATTTCTGGTATATGAATAACATGATGTTTTTCAATGGCAAAAATCAATGAATATTGTAAATGCACAAACAGTAATTTCTCCGCATTGCAAGGTGCAATTCTGAAATTTTTTGCTTTTTCCTGCTCCTCTTAGCATGATAAAGAAGATTCAAAGAGAGTGAGATGCCAGCTCCTTTCATTCAGTCAGTAGCTTCAATCATTTCTGGTATATGAATAACATGATGTTTTTCAATGGCAAAAATTAATGAATATTGTAAATGCACAAACAGTAATATCTCCGCATTGCAAGGTGCAATTCTGAAATTTTTTGCTTTTTCCTGCCCCTTTTAGCATGATAAAGAAGATTCAAAGAGAGTGAGATGCCAGCTCCTTTCATTCAGTCAGTAGCTTCAATCATTTCTGGACGTTTTTCAATGGCAAAAATCAATGAATATTGTAAATGCACAAACAGTAATTTCTCCGCATTGAAGGTGCAATTCTGAAATTTTTTGCTTTTTCCTGCTCCTCTTAGCATGATAAAGAAGATTCAAAGAGAGTGAGATGCCAGCTCCTTTCATTCAGTCAGTAGCTTCAAACATTTCTGGTATATGAATAACATGATGTTTTTCAATGGCAAAAATCAATGAATATTGTAAATGCACAAACAGTAATTTCTCCGCATTGCAAGGTGCAATTCTGAAATTTTTTGCTTTTTCCTGCTCCTCTTAGCATGATAAAGAAGATTCAGAGAGTGAGATGAGAGCTCCTTTCATTCAGTCAGTAGCTTCAATCATTTCTGGACGTTTTTCAATGGCAAAAATCAATGAATATTGTAAATGCACAAACAGTAATTTCTCCGCATTGCAAGGTGCAATTCTGAAATGTTTTGCTTTTTCCTGCTCCTCTTAGCATGATAAAGAAGATTCAGAGAGTGAGATGCCAGCTCGTTTCATTCAGTCAGTAGCTTCAATCATTTCTGGACGTTTTTCAATGGCAAAAATCAATGAATATTGTAAATGCACAAACAGTAATTTCTCCGCATTGCAAGGTGCAATTCTGAAATTTTTTGCTTTTTCCTGCTCCTCTTAGCATGATAAAGAAGATTCAAAGAGAGTGATATGCCAGCTCCTTTCATTCAGTCAGTAGCTTCAATCATTTCTGGACGTTTTTCAATGGCAAAAATCAATGAATATTGTAAATGCACAAACAGTAATTTCTCCGCATTGAAGGTGCAATTCTGAAATTTTTTGCTTTTTCCTGCTCCTCTTAGCATGGTAAAGAAGACTCAAAGAGAGTGAGATGCCAGCTCCTTTCATTCAGTCAGTAGCTTCAATCATTTCTGGACGTTTTTCAACGGCAAAAATCAATGAATATTGTAGATGCACAAACAGTAATTTCTCCGCATTGCAAGGTGCAATTCTGAAATTTTTTGCTTTTTCCTGCTCCTCTTAGCATGATAAAGAAGATTCAAAGAGACTGAGATGCCAGCTCCTTTCATTCAGTCAGTAGCTTCAATCATTTCTGGACGTTTTTCAATGGCAAAAATCAATGAATATTGTAAATGCACAAACAGTAATTTCTCCGCATTGCAAGGTGCAATTCTGAAATTTTTTGCTTTTTCCTGCTCCTCTTAGCATGATAAAGAAGATTCAAAGAGAGTGAGATGCCAGCTCCTTTCATTCAGTCAGTAGCTTCAATCATTTCTGGATGTTTTTCAATGGCAAAAATCAATGAATATTGTAAATGCACAAACAGTAATTTCTCCGCATTGCAAGGTGCAATTCTGAAATTTTTTGCTTTTTCCTGCTCCTCTTAGCATGATAAAGAAGATTCAAAGAGAGTGAGATGCCAGCTCCTTTCATTCAGTCAGTAGCTTCAAACATTTCTGGTATATGAAAAACATGTTTTTCAATGGCAAAAATCAATGAATATTGTAAATACACAAACAGTAATATCTCCACATTGCACGGTGCAATTCTGAAATTTTTAGCTTTTTCCTGTTAATCCTAGCATGATAAAGAAGATTCAAAGAGAGTGAGATGCCAGCTCCTTTCATTCAGTCAGTAGCTTCAAACATTTCTGGTATATGAAAAACATGTTTTTCAATGGCAAAAATCAATGAATATTGTAAATGCACAAACAGTAATATCTCCACATTGCAAGGTGCAATTCTGAAATTTTTTGCTTTTTCCTGCTAATCCTAGCATGATAAAGAAGATTCAAAGAGAGTGAGATGCCAGCTCCTTTCATTCAGTCAGTAGCTTCAAACATTTCTGGTATATGAAAAACATGTTTTTCAATGGCAAAAATCAATGAATATTGTAAATGCACAAACAGTAATATCTCCACATTGCACGGTGCAATTATGAAATTTTTAGCTTTTTCCTGTTAATCCTAGCATGATAAAGAAGATTCAAAGAGAGTGAGATGCCAGCTCCTTTCATTCAGTCAGTAGCTTCAAACATTTCTGGTATATGAAAAACATGTTTTTCAATGGCAAAAATCAATGAATATTGTAAATGCACAAACAGTAATATCTCCACATTGCAAGGTGCAATTCTGAAATTTTTTGCTTTTTCCTGCTAATCCTAGCATGATAAAGAAGATTCAAAGAGAGTGAGATGCCAGCTCCTTTCATTCAGTCAGTAGCTTCAAACATTTCTGGTATATGAAAAACATGTTTTTCAATGGCAAAAATCAATGAATATTGTAAATGCACAAACAGTAATATCTCAACATTGCACGGTGCAATTCTGAAATTTTTAGCTTTTTCCTGTTAATCCTAGCATGATAAAGAAGATTCAAAGAGAGTGAGATGCCAGCTCCTTTCATTCAGTCAGTAGCCTCAAACATTTCTGGTATATGAAAAACATGTTTTTCAATGGCAAAAATCAATGAATATTGTAAATGCACAAACAGTAATATCTCCACATTGCAAGGTGCAATTCTGAAATTTTTTGCTTTTTCCTGTTAATCCTAGCATGATAAAGAAGATTCAAAGAGAGTGAGATGCCAGCTCCTTTCATTCAGTCAGTAGCTTCAAACATTTCTGGTATATGAAAAACATGTTTTTCAATGGCAAAAATCAATGAATATTGTAAATGCACAAACAGTAATATCTCCACATTGCAAGGTGCAATTCTGAAATTTTTTGCTTTTTCCTGCTAATCCTAGCATGTTAAAGAAGATTCAAAGAGAGTGAGATCCCAGCTCCTTTCATTCAGTCAGTAGCTTCAAACATTTCTGGTATATGAAAAACATGTTTTTCAATGGCAAAAATCAATGAATATTGTAAATGCACAAACAGTAATATCTCCACATTGCACGGTGCAATTATGAAATTTTTAGCTTTTTCCTGTTAATCCTAGCATGATAAAGAAGATTCAAAGAGAGTGAGATGCCAGCTCCTTTCATTCAGTCAGTAGCTTCAAACATTTCTGGTATATGAAAAACATGTTTTTCAATGGCAAAAATCAATGAATATTGTAAATGCACAAACAGTAATATCTCCACATTGCAAGGTGCAATTCTGAAATTTTTTGCTTTTTCCTGCTAATCCTAGCATGATAAAGAAGATTCAAAGAGAGTGAGATGCCAGCTCCTTTCATTCAGTCAGTAGCTTCAAACATTTCTGGTATATGAAAAACATGTTTTTCAATGGCAAAAATCAATGAATATTGTAAATGCACAAACAGTAATATCTCCACATTGCACGGTGCAATTATGAAATTTTTAGCTTTTTCCTGTTAATCCTAGCATGATAAAGAAGATTCAAAGAGAGTGAGATGCCAGCTCCTTTCATTCAGTCAGTAGCTTCAAACATTTCTGGTATATGAAAAACATGTTTTTCAATGGCAAAAATCAATGAATATTGTAAATGCACAAACAGTAATATCTCCACATTGCACGGTGCAATTCTGAAATTTTTAGCTTTTTCCTGTTAATCCTAGCATGATAAAGAAGATTCAAAGAGAGTGAGATGCCAGCTCCTTTCATTCAGTCAGTAGCTTCAAACATTTCTGGTATATGAAAAACATGTTTTTCAATGGCAAAAATCAATGAATATTGTAAATGCACAAACAGTAATATCTCCACATTGCAAGGTGCAATTCTGAAATTTTTTGCTTTTTCCTGCTAATCCTAGCATGATAAAGAAGATTCAAAGAGAGTGAGATGCCAGCTCCTTTCATTCAGTCAGTAGCTTCAAACATTTCTGGTATATGAAAAACATGTTTTTCAATGGCAAAAATCAATGAATATTGTAAATGCACAAACAGTAATATCTCCACATTGCACGGTGCAATTCTGAAATTTTTAGCTTTTTCCTGTTAATCCTAGCATGATAAAGAAGATTCAAAGAGAGTGAGATGCCAGCTCCTTTCATTCAGTCAGTAGCTTCAATCATTTCTGGTATATGAATAACATGATGTTTTTCAATGGCAAAAATTAATGAATATTGTAAATGCACAAACAGTAATATCTCCGCATTGCAAGGTGCAATTCTGAAATTTTTTGCTTTTTCCTGCTCCTTTTAGCATGATAAAGAAGATTCAAAGAGAGTGAGATGCCAGCTCCTTTCATTCAGTCAGTAGCTTCAATCATTTCTGGACGTTTTTCAATGGCAAAAATCAATGAATATTGTAAATGCACAAACAGTAATTTCTCCGCATTGAAGGTGCAATTCTGAAATTTTTTGCTTTTTCCTGCTCCTCTTAGCATGATAAAGAAGATTCAAAGAGAGTGAGATGCCAGCTCCTTTCATTCAGTCAGTAGCTTCAAACATTTCTGGTATATGAATAACATGATGTTTTTCAATGGCAAAAATCAATGAATATTGTAAATGCACAAACAGTAATTTCTCCGCATTGCAAGGTGCAATTCTGAAATTTTTTGCTTTTTCCTGCTCCTCTTAGCATGATAAAGAAGATTCAGAGAGTGAGATGAGAGCTCCTTTCATTCAGTCAGTAGCTTCAATCATTTCTGGACGTTTTTCAATGGCAAAAATCAATGAATATTGTAAATGCACAAACAGTAATTTCTCCGCATTGCAAGGTGCAATTCTGAAATGTTTTGCTTTTTCCTGCTCCTCTTAGCATGATAAAGAAGATTCAGAGAGTGAGATGCCAGCTCCTTTCATTCAGTCAGTAGCTTCAATCATTTCTGGACGTTTTTCAATGGCAAAAATCAATGAATATTGTAAATGCACAAACAGTAATTTCTCCGCATTGCAAGGTGCAATTCTGAAATTTTTTGCTTTTTCCTGCTCCTCTTAGCATGATAAAGAAGATTCAAAGAGAGTGATATGCCAGCTCCTTTCATTCAGTCAGTAGCTTCAATCATTTCTGGACGTTTTTCAATGGCAAAAATCAATGAATATTGTAAATGCACAAACAGTAATTTCTCCGCATTGAAGGTGCAATTCTGAAATTTTTTGCTTTTTCCTGCTCCTCTTAGCATGGTAAAGAAGACTCAAAGAGAGTGAGATGCCAGCTCCTTTCATTCAGTCAGTAGCTTCAATCATTTCTGGACGTTTTTCAACGGCAAAAATCAATGAATATTGTAGATGCACAAACAGTAATTTCTCCGCATTGCAAGGTGCAATTCTGAAATTTTTTGCTTTTTCCTGCTCCTCTTAGCATGATAAAGAAGATTCAAAGAGACTGAGATGCCAGCTCCTTTCATTCAGTCAGTAGCTTCAATCATTTCTGGACGTTTTTCAATGGCAAAAATCAATGAATATTGTAAATGCACAAACAGTAATTTCTCCGCATTGCAAGGTGCAATTCTGAAATTTTTTGCTTTTTCCTGCTCCTCTTAGCATGATAAAGAAGATTCAAAGAGAGTGAGATGCCAGCTCCTTTCATTCAGTCAGTAGCTTCAATCATTTCTGGATGTTTTTCAATGGCAAAAATCAATGAATATTGTAAATGCACAAACAGTAATTTCTCCGCATTGCAAGGTGCAATTCTGAAATTTTTTGCTTTTTCCTGCTCCTCTTAGCATGATAAAGAAGATTCAAAGAGAGTGATATGCCAGCTCCTTTCATTCAGTCAGTAGCTTCAATCATTTCTGGACGTTTTTCAATGGCAAAAATCAATGAATATTGTAAATGCACAAACAGTAATTTCTCCGCATTGAAGGTGCAATTCTGAAATTTTTTGCTTTTTCCTGCTCCTCTTAGCATGGTAAAGAAGACTCAAAGAGAGTGAGATGCCAGCTCCTTTCATTCAGTCAGTAGCTTCAATCATTTCTGGACGTTTTTCAACGGCAAAAATCAATGAATATTGTAGATGCACAAACAGTAATTTCTCCGCATTGCAAGGTGCAATTCTGAAATTTTTTGCTTTTTCCTGCTCCTCTTAGCATGATAAAGAAGATTCAAAGAGACTGAGATGCCAGCTCCTTTCATTCAGTCAGTAGCTTCAATCATTTCTGGACGTTTTTCAATGGCAAAAATCAATGAATATTGTAAATGCACAAACAGTAATTTCTCCGCATTGCAAGGTGCAATTCTGAAATTTTTTGCTTTTTCCTGCTCCTCTTAGCATGATAAAGAAGATTCAAAGAGAGTGAGATGCCAGCTCCTTTCATTCAGTCAGTAGCTTCAATCATTTCTGGATGTTTTTCAATGGCAAAAATCAATGAATATTGTAAATGCACAAACAGTAATTTCTCCGCATTGCAAGGTGCAATTCTGAAATTTTTTGCTTTTTCCTGCTCCTCTTAGCATGATAAAGAAGATTCAAAGAGAGTGAGATGCCAGCTCCTTTCATTCAGTCAGTAGCTTCAAACATTTCTGGTATATGAAAAACATGTTTTTCAATGGCAAAAATCAATGAATATTGTAAATACACAAACAGTAATATCTCCACATTGCACGGTGCAATTCTGAAATTTTTAGCTTTTTCCTGTTAATCCTAGCATGATAAAGAAGATTCAAAGAGAGTGAGATGCCAGCTCCTTTCATTCAGTCAGTAGCTTCAAACATTTCTGGTATATGAAAAACATGTTTTTCAATGGCAAAAATCAATGAATATTGTAAATGCACAAACAGTAATATCTCCACATTGCAAGGTGCAATTCTGAAATTTTTTGCTTTTTCCTGCTAATCCTAGCATGATAAAGAAGATTCAAAGAGAGTGAGATGCCAGCTCCTTTCATTCAGTCAGTAGCTTCAAACATTTCTGGTATATGAAAAACATGTTTTTCAATGGCAAAAATCAATGAATATTGTAAATGCACAAACAGTAATATCTCCACATTGCACGGTGCAATTATGAAATTTTTAGCTTTTTCCTGTTAATCCTAGCATGATAAAGAAGATTCAAAGAGAGTGAGATGCCAGCTCCTTTCATTCAGTCAGTAGCTTCAAACATTTCTGGTATATGAAAAACATGTTTTTCAATGGCAAAAATCAATGAATATTGTAAATGCACAAACAGTAATATCTCCACATTGCAAGGTGCAATTCTGAAATTTTTTGCTTTTTCCTGCTAATCCTAGCATGATAAAGAAGATTCAAAGAGAGTGAGATGCCAGCTCCTTTCATTCAGTCAGTAGCTTCAAACATTTCTGGTATATGAAAAACATGTTTTTCAATGGCAAAAATCAATGAATATTGTAAATGCACAAACAGTAATATCTCAACATTGCACGGTGCAATTCTGAAATTTTTAGCTTTTTCCTGTTAATCCTAGCATGATAAAGAAGATTCAAAGAGAGTGAGATGCCAGCTCCTTTCATTCAGTCAGTAGCCTCAAACATTTCTGGTATATGAAAAACATGTTTTTCAATGGCAAAAATCAATGAATATTGTAAATGCACAAACAGTAATATCTCCACATTGCAAGGTGCAATTCTGAAATTTTTTGCTTTTTCCTGTTAATCCTAGCATGATAAAGAAGATTCAAAGAGAGTGAGATGCCAGCTCCTTTCATTCAGTCAGTAGCTTCAAACATTTCTGGTATATGAAAAACATGTTTTTCAATGGCAAAAATCAATGAATATTGTAAATGCACAAACAGTAATATCTCCACATTGCAAGGTGCAATTCTGAAATTTTTTGCTTTTTCCTGCTAATCCTAGCATGTTAAAGAAGATTCAAAGAGAGTGAGATCCCAGCTCCTTTCATTCAGTCAGTAGCTTCAAACATTTCTGGTATATGAAAAACATGTTTTTCAATGGCAAAAATCAATGAATATTGTAAATGCACAAACAGTAATATCTCCACATTGCACGGTGCAATTATGAAATTTTTAGCTTTTTCCTGTTAATCCTAGCATGATAAAGAAGATTCAAAGAGAGTGAGATGCCAGCTCCTTTCATTCAGTCAGTAGCTTCAAACATTTCTGGTATATGAAAAACATGTTTTTCAATGGCAAAAATCAATGAATATTGTAAATGCACAAACAGTAATATCTCCACATTGCAAGGTGCAATTCTGAAATTTTTTGCTTTTTCCTGCTAATCCTAGCATGATAAAGAAGATTCAAAGAGAGTGAGATGCCAGCTCCTTTCATTCAGTCAGTAGCTTCAAACATTTCTGGTATATGAAAAACATGTTTTTCAATGGCAAAAATCAATGAATATTGTAAATGCACAAACAGTAATATCTCCACATTGCACGGTGCAATTATGAAATTTTTAGCTTTTTCCTGTTAATCCTAGCATGATAAAGAAGATTCAAAGAGAGTGAGATGCCAGCTCCTTTCATTCAGTCAGTAGCTTCAAACATTTCTGGTATATGAAAAACATGTTTTTCAATGGCAAAAATCAATGAATATTGTAAATGCACAAACAGTAATATCTCCACATTGCACGGTGCAATTCTGAAATTTTTAGCTTTTTCCTGTTAATCCTAGCATGATAAAGAAGATTCAAAGAGAGTGAGATGCCAGCTCCTTTCATTCAGTCAGTAGCTTCAAACATTTCTGGTATATGAAAAACATGTTTTTCAATGGCAAAAATCAATGAATATTGTAAATGCACAAACAGTAATATCTCCACATTGCAAGGTGCAATTCTGAAATTTTTTGCTTTTTCCTGCTAATCCTAGCATGATAAAGAAGATTCAAAGAGAGTGAGATGCCAGCTCCTTTCATTCAGTCAGTAGCTTCAAACATTTCTGGTATATGAAAAACATGTTTTTCAATGGCAAAAATCAATGAATATTGTAAATGCACAAACAGTAATATCTCCACATTGCACGGTGCAATTCTGAAATTTTTAGCTTTTTCCTGTTAATCCTAGCATGATAAAGAAGATTCAAAGAGAGTGAGATGCCAGCTCCTTTCATTCAGTCAGTAGCTTCAATCATTTCTGGTATATGAATAACATGATGTTTTTCAATGGCAAAAATTAATGAATATTGTAAATGCACAAACAGTAATATCTCCGCATTGCAAGGTGCAATTCTGAAATTTTTTGCTTTTTCCTGCTCCTTTTAGCATGATAAAGAAGATTCAAAGAGAGTGAGATGCCAGCTCCTTTCATTCAGTCAGTAGCTTCAATCATTTCTGGACGTTTTTCAATGGCAAAAATCAATGAATATTGTAAATGCACAAACAGTAATTTCTCCGCATTGAAGGTGCAATTCTGAAATTTTTTGCTTTTTCCTGCTCCTCTTAGCATGATAAAGAAGATTCAAAGAGAGTGAGATGCCAGCTCCTTTCATTCAGTCAGTAGCTTCAAACATTTCTGGTATATGAATAACATGATGTTTTTCAATGGCAAAAATCAATGAATATTGTAAATGCACAAACAGTAATTTCTCCGCATTGCAAGGTGCAATTCTGAAATTTTTTGCTTTTTCCTGCTCCTCTTAGCATGATAAAGAAGATTCAGAGAGTGAGATGAGAGCTCCTTTCATTCAGTCAGTAGCTTCAATCATTTCTGGACGTTTTTCAATGGCAAAAATCAATGAATATTGTAAATGCACAAACAGTAATTTCTCCGCATTGCAAGGTGCAATTCTGAAATGTTTTGCTTTTTCCTGCTCCTCTTAGCATGATAAAGAAGATTCAGAGAGTGAGATGCCAGCTCCTTTCATTCAGTCAGTAGCTTCAATCATTTCTGGACGTTTTTCAATGGCAAAAATCAATGAATATTGTAAATGCACAAACAGTAATTTCTCCGCATTGCAAGGTGCAATTCTGAAATTTTTTGCTTTTTCCTGCTCCTCTTAGCATGATAAAGAAGATTCAAAGAGAGTGATATGCCAGCTCCTTTCATTCAGTCAGTAGCTTCAATCATTTCTGGACGTTTTTCAATGGCAAAAATCAATGAATATTGTAAATGCACAAACAGTAATTTCTCCGCATTGAAGGTGCAATTCTGAAATTTTTTGCTTTTTCCTGCTCCTCTTAGCATGGTAAAGAAGACTCAAAGAGAGTGAGATGCCAGCTCCTTTCATTCAGTCAGTAGCTTCAATCATTTCTGGACGTTTTTCAACGGCAAAAATCAATGAATATTGTAGATGCACAAACAGTAATTTCTCCGCATTGCAAGGTGCAATTCTGAAATTTTTTGCTTTTTCCTGCTCCTCTTAGCATGATAAAGAAGATTCAAAGAGACTGAGATGCCAGCTCCTTTCATTCAGTCAGTAGCTTCAATCATTTCTGGACGTTTTTCAATGGCAAAAATCAATGAATATTGTAAATGCACAAACAGTAATTTCTCCGCATTGCAAGGTGCAATTCTGAAATTTTTTGCTTTTTCCTGCTCCTCTTAGCATGATAAAGAAGATTCAAAGAGAGTGAGATGCCAGCTCCTTTCATTCAGTCAGTAGCTTCAATCATTTCTGGATGTTTTTCAATGGCAAAAATCAATGAATATTGTAAATGCACAAACAGTAATTTCTCCGCATTGCAAGGTGCAATTCTGAAATTTTTTGCTTTTTCCTGCTCCTCTTAGCATGATAAAGAAGATTCAAAGAGAGTGAGATGCCAGCTCCTTTCATTCAGTCAGTAGCTTCAAACATTTCTGGTATATGAAAAACATGTTTTTCAATGGCAAAAATCAATGAATATTGTAAATACACAAACAGTAATATCTCCACATTGCACGGTGCAATTCTGAAATTTTTAGCTTTTTCCTGTTAATCCTAGCATGATAAAGAAGATTCAAAGAGAGTGAGATGCCAGCTCCTTTCATTCAGTCAGTAGCTTCAAACATTTCTGGTATATGAAAAACATGTTTTTCAATGGCAAAAATCAATGAATATTGTAAATGCACAAACAGTAATATCTCCACATTGCAAGGTGCAATTCTGAAATTTTTTGCTTTTTCCTGCTAATCCTAGCATGATAAAGAAGATTCAAAGAGAGTGAGATGCCAGCTCCTTTCATTCAGTCAGTAGCTTCAAACATTTCTGGTATATGAAAAACATGTTTTTCAATGGCAAAAATCAATGAATATTGTAAATGCACAAACAGTAATATCTCCACATTGCACGGTGCAATTATGAAATTTTTAGCTTTTTCCTGTTAATCCTAGCATGATAAAGAAGATTCAAAGAGAGTGAGATGCCAGCTCCTTTCATTCAGTCAGTAGCTTCAAACATTTCTGGTATATGAAAAACATGTTTTTCAATGGCAAAAATCAATGAATATTGTAAATGCACAAACAGTAATATCTCCACATTGCAAGGTGCAATTCTGAAATTTTTTGCTTTTTCCTGCTAATCCTAGCATGATAAAGAAGATTCAAAGAGAGTGAGATGCCAGCTCCTTTCATTCAGTCAGTAGCTTCAAACATTTCTGGTATATGAAAAACATGTTTTTCAATGGCAAAAATCAATGAATATTGTAAATGCACAAACAGTAATATCTCAACATTGCACGGTGCAATTCTGAAATTTTTAGCTTTTTCCTGTTAATCCTAGCATGATAAAGAAGATTCAAAGAGAGTGAGATGCCAGCTCCTTTCATTCAGTCAGTAGCCTCAAACATTTCTGGTATATGAAAAACATGTTTTTCAATGGCAAAAATCAATGAATATTGTAAATGCACAAACAGTAATATCTCCACATTGCAAGGTGCAATTCTGAAATTTTTTGCTTTTTCCTGTTAATCCTAGCATGATAAAGAAGATTCAAAGAGAGTGAGATGCCAGCTCCTTTCATTCAGTCAGTAGCTTCAAACATTTCTGGTATATGAAAAACATGTTTTTCAATGGCAAAAATCAATGAATATTGTAAATGCACAAACAGTAATATCTCCACATTGCAAGGTGCAATTCTGAAATTTTTTGCTTTTTCCTGCTAATCCTAGCATGTTAAAGAAGATTCAAAGAGAGTGAGATCCCAGCTCCTTTCATTCAGTCAGTAGCTTCAAACATTTCTGGTATATGAAAAACATGTTTTTCAATGGCAAAAATCAATGAATATTGTAAATGCACAAACAGTAATATCTCCACATTGCACGGTGCAATTATGAAATTTTTAGCTTTTTCCTGTTAATCCTAGCATGATAAAGAAGATTCAAAGAGAGTGAGATGCCAGCTCCTTTCATTCAGTCAGTAGCTTCAAACATTTCTGGTATATGAAAAACATGTTTTTCAATGGCAAAAATCAATGAATATTGTAAATGCACAAACAGTAATATCTCCACATTGCAAGGTGCAATTCTGAAATTTTTTGCTTTTTCCTGCTAATCCTAGCATGATAAAGAAGATTCAAAGAGAGTGAGATGCCAGCTCCTTTCATTCAGTCAGTAGCTTCAAACATTTCTGGTATATGAAAAACATGTTTTTCAATGGCAAAAATCAATGAATATTGTAAATGCACAAACAGTAATATCTCCACATTGCACGGTGCAATTATGAAATTTTTAGCTTTTTCCTGTTAATCCTAGCATGATAAAGAAGATTCAAAGAGAGTGAGATGCCAGCTCCTTTCATTCAGTCAGTAGCTTCAAACATTTCTGGTATATGAAAAACATGTTTTTCAATGGCAAAAATCAATGAATATTGTAAATGCACAAACAGTAATATCTCCACATTGCACGGTGCAATTCTGAAATTTTTAGCTTTTTCCTGTTAATCCTAGCATGATAAAGAAGATTCAAAGAGAGTGAGATGCCAGCTCCTTTCATTCAGTCAGTAGCTTCAAACATTTCTGGTATATGAAAAACATGTTTTTCAATGGCAAAAATCAATGAATATTGTAAATGCACAAACAGTAATATCTCCACATTGCAAGGTGCAATTCTGAAATTTTTTGCTTTTTCCTGCTAATCCTAGCATGATAAAGAAGATTCAAAGAGAGTGAGATGCCAGCTCCTTTCATTCAGTCAGTAGCTTCAAACATTTCTGGTATATGAAAAACATGTTTTTCAATGGCAAAAATCAATGAATATTGTAAATGCACAAACAGTAATATCTCCACATTGCACGGTGCAATTCTGAAATTTTTAGCTTTTTCCTGTTAATCCTAGCATGATAAAGAAGATTCAAAGAGAGTGAGATGCCAGCTCCTTTCATTCAGTCAGTAGCTTCAAACATTTCTGGTATATGAAAAACATGTTTTTCAATGGCAAAAATCAATGAATATTGTAAATGCACAAACAGTAATATCTCCACATTGCAAGGTGCAATTCTGAAATTTTTTGCTTTTTCCTGCTAATCCTAGCATGATAAAGAAGATTCAAAGAGAGTGAGATGCCAGCTCCTTTCATTCAGTCAGTAGCTTCAAACATTTCTGGTATATGAAAAACATGTTTTTCAATGGCAAAAATCAATGAATATTGTAAATGCACAAACAGTAATATCTCCACATTGCACGGTGCAATTCTGAAATTTTTAGCTTTTTCCTGTTAATCCTAGCATGATAAAGAAGATTCAAAGAGAGTGAGATCACCAAAAAAAAGAAAAAGAATCCTTTAAGAGATTCTGATATGGATAAGCTTTCCCTTGTCAAAAAATTTCCAATTGGTTTTGTTGCTGATCTGTATAACTCTTCCATTCCAGATCAATGGGACATTAAAGGGTTAAGGAAAATTGGAGACTTGTATGAAGCTTCTGTCTTTATCCCTTTCCAAATTCTTAAGAAAAGATTCAATTTGCCTTTTTCTGATTTCTTTTCATACTCTCATTTAAAGAGCATTATTCTGGAATTCATTTCTAGCAAATTTATCGTTTCCGAAATCTCGGTGAACCTGTTAAGTAACACATCCCATAAGATTTTTTGGAGCCTGAGACACCTATATAACAACTTCAATAATGACCTCTCTTTCCAAAAACATCTTTACATGATTCGATGGGAAAAGGACCTAAAACTCAATTTCCAATCCGACCAATGGGAGAATGCTCTTCTTTTCTCACAAGCCTCTAATATATCTATGCCCTTACAAGAGGCCTACTTCAAAATTTTAACCAGATGGTACTACACTCCAATCAGGCTCCACTATATAAAGCCCAGCAACTCTCCCCTCTGTTGGAGGGAGTGCGGCCTCAGGGGAGATCTGTTACATCTCTTTTGGAGCTGCCCTAAAATCCGCAATCTATGGGCTCAGATCTCTTCTTTGGTAGATGATCTCTTGGGCAGACCACTAATATTGACCCCTCAAAGGGCTTTACTATCCTTGGATCTTGAATCATACAAGTCGTTTGAAAGATCTTTGGTGATTCATTTATTCTCAGTTTGTAAGAATACATTGGCTTTTTATTGGAGAAAGTCACATGTCCCCACTTTGGAGGACTTAGTTGATAAGATGAATCTCCATAGAATATTTGAACTCAGATTTGCCCTTATTAACAATAATTTACTTAAATTTTCTAAGAAGTGGGATATTTGGTCCATTAAGTTCCCTCAATCATCTCATAATGCTGGAATATCTTAATAGGTGTTACATGTTTAGCTTATTAATATGTTTAGTTTTGCTAATATGATAGTGGTGTGTGTTTAATTGTTCAAGTTATCATTATCGTGTTTATTATTTGACGAACAAATTTCTCCCACCTTCCCTGATTATTCCATTTCCGTTTGTTCCCTTTCCCTTCCCCTTCCTCGGAATTACCCCTTCCCACGAATATTCTTATTTCACTACTTTATGCTACGATTGTTATTCCCCTGTTAAACTGTTTATTAAAAATAAAAAAATATGGTAAAACAAAGAGAGTGAGATGCCAGCTCCTTTCATTCAGTCAGTAGCTTCAAACATTTCTGGTATATGAAAAACATGTTTTTCAATGGCAAAAATCAATGAATATTGTAAATGCACAAACAGTAATATCTCCACATTGCAAGGTGCAATTCTGAAATTTTTTGCTTTTTCCTGCTAATCCTAGCATGATAAAGAAGATTCAAAGAGAGTGAGATGCCAGCTCCTTTCATTCAGTCAGTAGCTTCAAACATTTCTGGTATATGAATAACATGATGTTTTTCAATGGCAAAAATCAATGAATATTGTAAATGCACAAACAGTAATTTCTCCGCATTGCAAGGTGCAATTCTGAAATTTTTGCTTTTTCCTGCTCCTCTTAGCATGATAAAGAAGATTCAAAGAGAGTGAGATGCCAGCTCCTTTCATTCAGTCAGTAGCTTCAATCATTTCTGGACGTTTTTCAATGGCAAAAATCAATGAATATTGTAAATGCACAAACAGTAATTTCTCCGCATTGCAAGGTGCAATTCTGAAATTTTTTGCTTTTTCCTGCTCCTCTTAGCATGATAAAGAAGATTCAAAGAGAGTGAGATGCCAGCTCCTTTCATTCAGTCAGTAGCTTCAATCATTTCTGGACGTTTTTCAATGGCAAAAATCAATGAATATTGTAAATGCACAAACAGTAATTTCTCCGCATTGCAAGGTGCAATTCTGAAATTTTTTGCTTTTTCCTGCTCCTCTTAGTATGATAAAGAAGATTCAAAGAGAGTGAGATGCCAGCTCCTTTCATTCAGTCAGTAGCTTCAAACATTTCTGGTATATGAATAACATGATGTTTTTCAATGGCAAAAATCAATGAATATTGTAAATGCACAAACAGTAATTTCTCCGCATTGCAAGGTGCAATTCTGAAATTTTTTGCTTTTTCCTGCTCCTCTTAGCATGATAAAGAAGATTCAAAGAGAGTGAGATGCCAGCTCCTTTCATTCAGTCAGTAGCTTCAATCATTTCTGGTATATGAATAACATGATGTTTTTCAATGGCAAAAATTAATGAATATTGTAAATGCACAAACAGTAATATCTCCGCATTGCAAGGTGCAATTCTGAAATTTTTTGCTTTTTCCTGCTCCTTTTAGCATGATAAAGAAGATTCAAAGAGAGTGAGATGCCAGCTCCTTTCATTCAGTCAGTAGCTTCAATCATTTCTGGACGTTTTTCAATGGCAAAAATCAATGAATATTGTAAATGCACAAACAGTAATTTCTCCGCATTGAAGGTGCAATTCTGAAATTTTTTGCTTTTTCCTGCTCCTCTTAGCATGATAAAGAAGATTCAAAGAGAGTGAGATGCCAGCTCCTTTCATTCAGTCAGTAGCTTCAAACATTTCTGGTATATGAATAACATGATGTTTTTCAATGGCAAAAATCAATGAATATTGTAAATGCACAAACAGTAATTTCTCCGCATTGCAAGGTGCAATTCTGAAATTTTTTGCTTTTTCCTGCTCCTCTTAGCATGATAAAGAAGATTCAGAGAGTGAGATGAGAGCTCCTTTCATTCAGTCAGTAGCTTCAATCATTTCTGGACGTTTTTCAATGGCAAAAATCAATGAATATTGTAAATGCACAAACAGTAATTTCTCCGCATTGCAAGGTGCAATTCTGAAATGTTTTGCTTTTTCCTGCTCCTCTTAGCATGATAAAGAAGATTCAGAGAGTGAGATGCCAGCTCCTTTCATTCAGTCAGTAGCTTCAATCATTTCTGGACGTTTTTCAATGGCAAAAATCAATGAATATTGTAAATGCACAAACAGTAATTTCTCCGCATTGCAAGGTGCAATTCTGAAATTTTTTGCTTTTTCCTGCTCCTCTTAGCATGATAAAGAAGATTCAAAGAGAGTGATATGCCAGCTCCTTTCATTCAGTCAGTAGCTTCAATCATTTCTGGTATATGAATAACATGATGTTTTTCAATGGCAAAAATCAATGAATATTGTAAATGCACAAACAGTAATTTCTCCGCATTGCAAGGTGCAATTCTGAAATTTTTTGCTTTTTCCTGCTCCTCTTAGCATGATAAAGAAGATTCAAAGAGTGAGATGCCAGCTCCTTTCATTCAGTCAGTAGCTTCAATCATTTCTGGACGTTTTTCAATGGCAAAAATCAATGAATATTGTAAATGCACAAACAGTAATTTCTCCGCATTGCAAGGTGCAATTCTGAAATTTTTTGCTTTTTCCTGCTCCTCTTAGTATGATAAAGAAGATTCAAAGAGAGTGAGATGCCAGCTCCTTTCATTCAGTCAGTAGCTTCAATCATTTCTGGTATATGAATAACATGATGTTTTTCAATGGCAAAAATTAATGAATATTGTAAATGCACAAACAGTAATATCTCCGCATTGCAAGGTGCAATTCTGAAATTTTTTGCTTTTTCCTGCTCCTCTTAGCATGATAAAGAAGATTCAAAGAGAGTGAGATGCCAGCTCCTTTCATTCAGTCAGTAGCTTCAATCATTTCTGGACGTTTTTCAATGGCAAAAATCAATGAATATTGTAAATGCACAAACAGTAATTTCTCCGCATTGAAGGTGCAATTCTGAAATTTTTTGCTTTTTCCTGCTCCTCTTAGCATGATAAAGAAGATTCAAAGAGAGTGAGATGCCAGCTCCTTTCATTCAGTCAGTAGCTTCAAACATTTCTGGTATATGAATAACATGATGTTTTTCAATGGCAAAAATCAATGAATATTGTAAATGCACAAACAGTAATTTCTCCGCATTGCAAGGTGCAATTCTGAAATTTTTTGCTTTTTCCTGCTCCTCTTAGCATGATAAAGATTCAAAGAGAGTGAGATGAGAGCTCCTTTCATTCAGTCAGTAGCTTCAATCATTTCTGGACGTTTTTCAATGGCAAAAATCAATGAATATTGTAAATGCACAAACAGTAATTTCTCCGCATTGCAAGGTGCAATTCTGAAATGTTTTGCTTTTTCCTGCTCCTCTTAGCATGATAAAGAAGATTCAGAGAGTGAGATGCCAGCTCCTTTCATTCAGTCAGTAGCTTCAATCATTTCTGGACGTTTTTCAATGGCAAAAATCAATGAATATTGTAAATGCACAAACAGTAATTTCTCCGCATTGCAAGGTGCAATTCTGAAATTTTTTGCTTTTTCCTGCTCCTCTTAGCATGATAAAGAAGATTCAAAGAGAGTGATATGCCAGCTCCTTTCATTCAGTCAGTAGCTTCAATCATTTCTGGTATATGAATAACATGATGTTTTTCAATGGCAAAAATCAATGAATATTGTAAATGCACAAACAGTAATTTCTCCGCATTGCAAGGTGCAATTCTGAAATTTTTTGCTTTTTCCTGCTCCTCTTAGCATGATAAAGAAGATTCAAAGAGAGTGAGATGCCAGCTCCTTTCATTCAGTCAGTAGCTTCAATCATTTCTGGACGTTTTTCAATGGCAAAAATTAATGAATATTGTAAATGCACAAACAGTAATTTCTCCGCATTGCAAGGTGCAATTCTGAAATTTTTTGCTTTTTCCTGCTCCTCTTAGCATGGTAAAGAAGACTCAAAGAGAGTGAGATGCCAGCTCCTTTCATTCAGTCAGTAGCTTCAATCATTTCTGGACGTTTTTCAACGGCAAAAATCAATGAATATTGTAGATGCACAAACAGTAATTTCTCCGCATTGCAAGGTGCAATTCTGAAATTTTTTGCTTTTTCCTGCTCCTCTTAGCATGATAAAGAAGATTCAAAGAGACTGAGATGCCAGCTCCTTTCATTCAGTCAGTAGCTTCAATCATTTCTGGACGTTTTTCAATGGCAAAAATCAATGAATATTGTAAATGCACAAACAGTAATTTCTCCGCATTGCAAGGTGCAATTCTGAAATTTTTTGCTTTTTCCTGCTCCTCTTAGCATGATAAAGAAGATTCAAAGAGAGTGAGATGCCAGCTCCTTTCATTCAGTCAGTAGCTTCAATCATTTCTGGATGTTTTTCAATGGCAAAAATCAATGAATATTGTAAATGCACAAACAGTAATTTCTCCGCATTGCAAGGTGCAATTCTGAAATTTTTTGCTTTTTCCTGCTCCTCTTAGCATGATAAAGAAGATTCAAAGAGAGTGAGATGCCAGCTCCTTTCATTCAGTCAGTAGCTTCAAACATTTCTGGTATATGAAAAACATGTTTTTCAATGGCAAAAATCAATGAATATTGTAAATGCACAAACAGTAATATCTCCACATTGCACGGTGCAATTATGAAATTTTTAGCTTTTTCCTGTTAATCCTAGCATGATAAAGAAGATTCAAAGAGAGTGAGATGCCAGCTCCTTTCATTCAGTCAGTAGCTTCAAACATTTCTGGTATATGAAAAACATGTTTTTCAATGGCAAAAATCAATGAATATTGTAAATGCACAAACAGTAATATCTCAACATTGCACGGTGCAATTCTGAAATTTTTAGCTTTTTCCTGTTAATCCTAGCATGATAAAGAAGATTCAAAGAGAGTGAGATGCCAGCTCCTTTCATTCAGTCAGTAGCTTCAAACATTTCTGGTATATGAAAAACGTTTTTCAATGGCAAAAATCAATGAATATTGTAAATGCACAAACAGTAATATCTCCACATTGCAAGGTGCAATTCTGAAATTTTTTGCTTTTTCCTGTTAATCCTAGCATGATAAAGAAGATTCAAAGAGAGTGAGATGCCAGCTCCTTTCATTCAGTCAGTAGCTTCAAACATTTCTGGTATATGAAAAACATGTTTTTCAATGGCAAAAATCAATGAATATTGTAAATGCACAAACAGTAATATCTCCACATTGCAAGGTGCAATTCTGAAATTTTTTGCTTTTTCCTGCTCCTCTTAGCATGATAAAGAAGATTCAAAGAGAGTGAGATGCCAGCTCCTTTCATTCAGTCAGTAGCTTCAATCATTTCTGGACGTTTTTCAATGGCAAAAATCAATGAATATTGTAAATGCACAAACAGTAATTTCTCCGCATTGCAAGGTGCAATTCTGAAATTTTTTGCTTTTTCCTGCTCCTCTTAGCATGGTAAAGAAGACTCAAAGAGAGTGAGATGCCAGCTCCTTTCATTCAGTCAGTAGCTTCAATCATTTCTGGACGTTTTTCAACGGCAAAAATCAATGAATATTGTAGATGCACAAACAGTAATTTCTCCGCATTGCAAGGTGCAATTCTGAAATTTTTTGCTTTTTCCTGCTCCTCTTAGCATGATAAAGAAGATTCAAAGAGACTGAGATGCCAGCTCCTTTCATTCAGTCAGTAGCTTTAATCATTTCTGGACGTTTTTCAATGGCAAAAATCAATGAATATTGTAAATGCACAAACAGTAATTTCTCCGCATTGCAAGGTGCAATTCTGAAATTTTTTGCTTTTTCCTGCTCCTCTTAGCATGATAAAGAAGATTCAAAGAGAGTGAGATGCCAGCTCCTTTCATTCAGTCAGTAGCTTCAATCATTTCTGGATGTTTTTCAATGGCAAAAATCAATGAATATTGTAAATGCACAAACAGTAATTTCTCCGCATTGCAAGGTGCAATTCTGAAATTTTTTGCTTTTTCCTGCTCCTCTTAGCATGATAAAGAAGATTCAAAGAGAGTGAGATGCCAGCTCCTTTCATTCAGTCAGTAGCTTCAAACATTTCTGGTATATGAAAAACATGTTTTTCAATGGCAAAAATCAATGAATATTGTAAATGCACAAACAGTAATATCTCCACATTGCACGGTGCAATTCTGAAATTTTTAGCTTTTTCCTGTTAATCCTAGCATGATAAAGAAGATTCAAAGAGAGTGAGATGCCAGCTCCTTTCATTCAGTCAGTAGCTTCAAACATTTCTGGTATATGAAAAACATGTTTTTCAATGGCAAAAATCAATGAATATTGTAAATGCACAAACAGTAATATCTCCACATTGCAAGGTGCAATTCTGAAATTTTTTGCTTTTTCCTGCTAATCCTAGCATGATAAAGAAGATTCAAAGAGAGTGAGATGCCAGCTCCTTTCATTCAGTCAGTAGCTTCAAACATTTCTGGTATATGAAAAACATGTTTTTCAATGGCAAAAATCAATGAATATTGTAAATGCACAAACAGTAATATCTCCACATTGCACGGTGCAATTATGAAATTTTTAGCTTTTTCCTGTTAATCCTAGCATGATAAAGAAGATTCAAAGAGAGTGAGATGCCAGCTCCTTTCATTCAGTCAGTAGCTTCAAACATTTCTGGTATATGAAAAACATGTTTTTCAATGGCAAAAATCAATGAATATTGTAAATGCACAAACAGTAATATCTCCACATTGCAAGGTGCAATTCTGAAATTTTTTGCTTTTTCCTGCTAATCCTAGCATGATAAAGAAGATTCAAAGAGAGTGAGATGCCAGCTCCTTTCATTCAGTCAGTAGCTTCAAACATTTCTGGTATATGAAAAACATGTTTTTCAATGGCAAAAATCAATGAATATTGTAAATGCACAAAGTAATATCTCAACATTGCACGGTGCAATTCTGAAATTTTTAGCTTTTTCCTGTTAATCCTAGCATGATAAAGAAGATTCAAAGAGAGTGAGATGCCAGCTCCTTTCATTCAGTCAGTAGCCTCAAACATTTCTGGTATATGAAAAACATGTTTTTCAATGGCAAAAATCAATGAATATTGTAAATGCACAAACAGTAATATCTCCACATTGCAAGGTGCAATTCTGAAATTTTTTGCTTTTTCCTGTTAATCCTAGCATGATAAAGAAGATTCAAAGAGAGTGAGATGCCAGCTCCTTTCATTCAGTCAGTAGCTTCAAACATTTCTGGTATATGAAAAACATGTTTTTCAATGGCAAAAATCAATGAATATTGTAAATGCACAAACAGTAATATCTCCACATTGCAAGGTGCAATTCTGAAATTTTTTGCTTTTTCCTGCTAATCCTAGCATGATAAAGAAGATTCAAAGAGAGTGAGATGCCAGCTCCTTTCATTCAGTCAGTAGCTTCAAACATTTCTGGTATATGAAAAACATGTTTTTCAATGGCAAAAATCAATGAATATTGTAAATGCACAAACAGTAATATCTCCACATTGCACGGTGCAATTCTGAAATTTTTAGCTTTTTCCTGTTAATCCTAGCATGATAAAGAAGATTCAAAGAGAGTGAGATGCCAGCTCCTTTCATTCAGTCAGTAGCTTCAAACATTTCTGGTATATGAAAAACATGTTTTTCAATGGCAAAAATCAATGAATATTGTAAATGCACAAACAGTAATATCTCCACATTGCACGGTGCAATTATGAAATTTTTAGCTTTTTCCTGTTAATCCTAGCATGATAAAGAAGATTCAAAGAGAGTGAGATGCCAGCTCCTTTCATTCAGTCAGTAGCTTCAAACATTTCTGGTATATGAAAAACATGTTTTTCAATGGCAAAAATCAATGAATATTGTAAATGCACAAACAGTAATATCTCCACATTGCACGGTGCAATTCTGAAATTTTTAGCTTTTTCCTGTTAATCCTAGCATGATAAAGAAGATTCAAAGAGAGTGAGATGCCAGCTCCTTTCATTCAGTCAGTAGCTTCAAACATTTCTGGTATATGAAAAACATGTTTTTCAATGGCAAAAATCAATGAATATTGTAAATGCACAAACAGTAATATCTCCACATTGCAAGGTGCAATTCTGAAATTTTTTGCTTTTTCCTGCTAATCCTAGCATGATAAAGAAGATTCAAAGAGAGTGAGATGCCAGCTCCTTTCATTCAGTCAGTAGCTTCAAACATTTCTGGTATATGAAAAACATGTTTTTCAATGGCAAAAATCAATGAATATTGTAAATGCACAAACAGTAATATCTCCACATTGCACGGTGCAATTCTGAAATTTTTAGCTTTTTCCTGTTAATCCTAGCATGATAAAGAAGATTCAAAGAGAGTGAGATGCCAGCTCCTTTCATTCAGTCAGTAGCTTCAAACATTTCTGGTATATGAAAAACATGTTTTTCAATGGCAAAAATCAATGAATATTGTAAATGCACAAACAGTAATATCTCCACATTGCAAGGTGCAATTCTGAAATTTTTTGCTTTTTCCTGCTAATCCTAGCATGATAAAGAAGATTCAAAGAGAGTGAGATGCCAGCTCCTTTCATTCAGTCAGTAGCTTCAAACATTTCTGGTATATGAAAAACATGTTTTTCAATGGCAAAAATCAATGAATATTGTAAATGCACAAACAGTAATATCTCCACATTGCACGGTGCAATTCTGAAATTTTTAGCTTTTTCCTGTTAATCCTAGCATGATAAAGAAGATTCAAAGAGAGTGAGATGCCAGCTCCTTTCATTCAGTCAGTAGCTTCAAACATTTCTGGTATATGAAAAACATGTTTTTCAATGGCAAAAATCAATGAATATTGTAAATGCACAAACAGTAATATCTCCACATTGCAAGGTGCAATTCTGAAATTTTTTGCTTTTTCCTGCTAATCCTAGCATGATAAAGAAGATTCAAAGAGAGTGAGATGCCAGCTCCTTTCATTCAGTCAGTAGCTTCAAACATTTCTGGTATATGAATAACATGATGTTTTTCAATGGCAAAAATCAATGAATATTGTAAATGCACAAACAGTAATTTCTCCGCATTGCAAGGTGCAATTCTGAAATTTTTGCTTTTTCCTGCTCCTCTTAGCATGATAAAGAAGATTCAAAGAGAGTGAGATGCCAGCTCCTTTCATTCAGTCAGTAGCTTCAATCATTTCTGGACGTTTTTCAATGGCAAAAATCAATGAATATTGTAAATGCACAAACAGTAATTTCTCCGCATTGCAAGGTGCAATTCTGAAATTTTTTGCTTTTTCCTGCTCCTCTTAGCATGATAAAGAAGATTCAAAGAGAGTGAGATGCCAGCTCCTTTCATTCAGTCAGTAGCTTCAATCATTTCTGGACGTTTTTCAATGGCAAAAATCAATGAATATTGTAAATGCACAAACAGTAATTTCTCCGCATTGCAAGGTGCAATTCTGAAATTTTTTGCTTTTTCCTGCTCCTCTTAGTATGATAAAGAAGATTCAAAGAGAGTGAGATGCCAGCTCCTTTCATTCAGTCAGTAGCTTCAAACATTTCTGGTATATGAATAACATGATGTTTTTCAATGGCAAAAATCAATGAATATTGTAAATGCACAAACAGTAATTTCTCCGCATTGCAAGGTGCAATTCTGAAATTTTTTGCTTTTTCCTGCTCCTCTTAGCATGATAAAGAAGATTCAAAGAGAGTGAGATGCCAGCTCCTTTCATTCAGTCAGTAGCTTCAATCATTTCTGGTATATGAATAACATGATGTTTTTCAATGGCAAAAATTAATGAATATTGTAAATGCACAAACAGTAATATCTCCGCATTGCAAGGTGCAATTCTGAAATTTTTTGCTTTTTCCTGCTCCTCTTAGCATGATAAAGAAGATTCAAAGAGAGTGAGATGCCAGCTCCTTTCATTCAGTCAGTAGCTTCAATCATTTCTGGACGTTTTTCAATGGCAAAAATCAATGAATATTGTAAATGCACAAACAGTAATTTCTCCGCATTGAAGGTGCAATTCTGAAATTTTTTGCTTTTTCCTGCTCCTCTTAGCATGGTAAAGAAGACTCAAAGAGAGTGAGATGCCAGCTCCTTTCATTCAGTCAGTAGCTTCAATCATTTCTGGACGTTTTTCAACGGCAAAAATCAATGAATATTGTAGATGCACAAACAGTAATTTCTCCACATTGCAAGGTGCAATTCTGAAATTTTTTGCTTTTTCCTGCTCCTCTTAGCATGATAAAGAAGATTCAAAGAGACTGAGATGCCAGCTCCTTTCATTCAGTCAGTAGCTTCAATCATTTCTGGACGTTTTTCAATGGCAAAAATCAATGAATATTGTAAATGCACAAACAGTAATTTCTCCGCATTGCAAGGTGCAATTCTGAAATTTTTTGCTTTTTCCTGCTCCTCTTAGCATGATAAAGAAGATTCAAAGAGAGTGAGATGCCAGCTCCTTTCATTCAGTCAGTAGCTTCAATCATTTCTGGATGTTTTTCAATGGCAAAAATCAATGAATATTGTAAATGCACAAACAGTAATTTCTCCGCATTGCAAGGTGCAATTCTGAAATTTTTTGATTTTTCCTGCTCCTCTTAGCATGATAAAGAAGATTCAAAGAGAGTGAGATGCCAGCTCCTTTCATTCAGTCAGTAGCTTCAAACATTTCTGGTATATGAAAAACATGTTTTTCAATGGCAAAAATCAATGAATATTGTAAATGCACAAACAGTAATATCTCCACATTGCACGGTGCAATTCTGAAATTTTTAGCTTTTTCCTGTTAATCCTAGCATGATAAAGAAGATTCAAAGAGAGTGAGATGCCAGCTCCTTTCATTCAGTCAGTAGCTTCAAACATTTCTGGTATATGAAAAACATGTTTTTCAATGGCAAAAATCAATGAATATTGTAAATGCACAAACAGTAATATCTCCACATTGCAAGGTGCAATTCTGAAATTTTTTGCTTTTTCCTGCTAATCCTAGCATGATAAAGAAGATTCAAAGAGAGTGAGATGCCAGCTCCTTTCATTCAGTCAGTAGCTTCAAACATTTCTGGTATATGAAAAACATGTTTTTCAATGGCAAAAATCAATGAATATTGTAAATGCACAAACAGTAATATCTCCACATTGCACGGTGCAATTATGAAATTTTTAGCTTTTTCCTGTTAATCCTAGCATGATAAAGAAGATTCAAAGAGAGTGAGATGCCAGCTCCTTTCATTCAGTCAGTAGCTTCAAACATTTCTGGTATATGAAAAACATGTTTTTCAATGGCAAAAATCAATGAATATTGTAAATGCACAAACAGTAATATCTCCACATTGCAAGGTGCAATTCTGAAATTTTTTGCTTTTTCCTGCTAATCCTAGCATGATAAAGAAGATTCAAAGAGAGTGAGATGCCAGCTCCTTTCATTCAGTCAGTAGCTTCAAACATTTCTGGTATATGAAAAACATGTTTTTCAATGGCAAAAATCAATGAATATTGTAAATGCACAAACAGTAATATCTCAACATTGCACGGTGCAATTCTGAAATTTTTAGCTTTTTCCTGTTAATCCTAGCATGATAAAGAAGATTCAAAGAGAGTGAGATGCCAGCTCCTTTCATTCAGTCAGTAGCCTCAAACATTTCTGGTATATGAAAAACATGTTTTTCAATGGCAAAAATCAATGAATATTGTAAATGCACAAACAGTAATATCTCCACATTGCAAGGTGCAATTCTGAAATTTTTTGCTTTTTCCTGTTAATCCTAGCATGATAAAGAAGATTCAAAGAGAGTGAGATGCCAGCTCCTTTCATTCAGTCAGTAGCTTCAAACATTTCTGGTATATGAAAAACATGTTTTTCAATGGCAAAAATCAATGAATATTGTAAATGCACAAACAGTAATATCTCCACATTGCAAGGTGCAATTCTGAAATTTTTTGCTTTTTCCTGCTAATCCTAGCATGATAAAGAAGATTCAAAGAGAGTGAGATGCCAGCTCCTTTCATTCAGTCAGTAGCTTCAAACATTTCTGGTATATGAAAAACATGTTTTTCAATGGCAAAAATCAATGAATATTGTAAATGCACAAACAGTAATATCTCCACATTGCACGGTGCAATTATGAAATTTTTAGCTTTTTCCTGTTAATCCTAGCATGATAAAGAAGATTCAAAGAGAGTGAGATGCCAGCTCCTTTCATTCAGTCAGTAGCTTCAAACATTTCTGGTATATGAAAAACATGTTTTTCAATGGCAAAAATCAATGAATATTGTAAATGCACAAACAGTAATATCTCCACATTGCAAGGTGCAATTCTGAAATTTTTTGCTTTTTCCTGCTAATCCTAGCATGATAAAGAAGATTCAAAGAGAGTGAGATGCCAGCTCCTTTCATTCAGTCAGTAGCTTCAAACATTTCTGGTATATGAAAAACATGTTTTTCAATGGCAAAAATCAATGAATATTGTAAATGCACAAACAGTAATATCTCAACATTGCACGGTGCAATTCTGAAATTTTTAGCTTTTTCCTGTTAATCCTAGCATGATAAAGAAGATTCAAAGAGAGTGAGATGCCAGCTCCTTTCATTCAGTCAGTAGCCTCAAACATTTCTGGTATATGAAAAACATGTTTTTCAATGGCAAAAATCAATGAATATTGTAAATGCACAAACAGTAATATCTCCACATTGCAAGGTGCAATTCTGAAATTTTTTGCTTTTTCCTGTTAATCCTAGCATGATAAAGAAGATTCAAAGAGAGTGAGATGCCAGCTCCTTTCATTCAGTCAGTAGCTTCAAACATTTCTGGTATATGAAAAACATGTTTTTCAATGGCAAAAATCAATGAATATTGTAAATGCACAAACAGTAATATCTCCACATTGCAAGGTGCAATTCTGAAATTTTTTGCTTTTTCCTGCTAATCCTAGCATGATAAAGAAGATTCAAAGAGAGTGAGATGCCAGCTCCTTTCATTCAGTCAGTAGCTTCAAACATTTCTGGTATATGAAAAACATGTTTTTCAATGGCAAAAATCAATGAATATTGTAAATGCACAAACAGTAATATCTCCACATTGCACGGTGCAATTATGAAATTTTTAGCTTTTTCCTGTTAATCCTAGCATGATAAAGAAGATTCAAAGAGAGTGAGATGCCAGCTCCTTTCATTCAGTCAGTAGCTTCAAACATTTCTGGTATATGAAAAACATGTTTTTCAATGGCAAAAATCAATGAATATTGTAAATGCACAAACAGTAATATCTCCACATTGCAAGGTGCAATTCTGAAATTTTTTGCTTTTTCCTGCTAATCCTAGCATGATAAAGAAGATTCAAAGAGAGTGAGATGCCAGCTCCTTTCATTCAGTCAGTAGCTTCAAACATTTCTGGTATATGAAAAACATGTTTTTCAATGGCAAAAATCAATGAATATTGTAAATGCACAAACAGTAATATCTCAACATTGCACGGTGCAATTCTGAAATTTTTAGCTTTTTCCTGTTAATCCTAGCATGATAAAGAAGATTCAAAGAGAGTGAGATGCCAGCTCCTTTCATTCAGTCAGTAGCCTCAAACATTTCTGGTATATGAAAAACATGTTTTTCAATGGCAAAAATCAATGAATATTGTAAATGCACAAACAGTAATATCTCCACATTGCAAGGTGCAATTCTGAAATTTTTTGCTTTTTCCTGTTAATCCTAGCATGATAAAGAAGATTCAAAGAGAGTGAGATGCCAGCTCCTTTCATTCAGTCAGTAGCTTCAAACATTTCTGGTATATGAAAAACATGTTTTTCAATGGCAAAAATCAATGAATATTGTAAATGCACAAACAGTAATATCTCCACATTGCAAGGTGCAATTCTGAAATTTTTTGCTTTTTCCTGCTAATCCTAGCATGATAAAGAAGATTCAAAGAGAGTGAGATGCCAGCTCCTTTCATTCAGTCAGTAGCTTCAAACATTTCTGGTATATGAAAAACATGTTTTTCAATGGCAAAAATCAATGAATATTGTAAATGCACAAACAGTAATATCTCCACATTGCACGGTGCAATTATGAAATTTTTAGCTTTTTCCTGTTAATCCTAGCATGATAAAGAAGATTCAAAGAGAGTGAGATGCCAGCTCCTTTCATTCAGTCAGTAGCTTCAAACATTTCTGGTATATGAAAAACATGTTTTTCAATGGCAAAAATCAATGAATATTGTAAATGCACAAACAGTAATATCTCCACATTGCACGGTGCAATTCTGAAATTTTTAGCTTTTTCCTGTTAATCCTAGCATGATAAAGAAGATTCAAAGAGAGTGAGATGCCAGCTCCTTTCATTCAGTCAGTAGCTTCAAACATTTCTGGTATATGAAAAACATGTTTTTCAATGGCAAAAATCAATGAATATTGTAAATGCACAAACAGTAATATCTCCACATTGCAAGGTGCAATTCTGAAATTTTTTGCTTTTTCCTGCTAATCCTAGCATGATAAAGAAGATTCAAAGAGAGTGAGATGCCAGCTCCTTTCATTCAGTCAGTAGCTTCAAACATTTCTGGTATATGAAAAACATGTTTTTCAATGGCAAAAATCAATGAATATTGTAAATGCACAAACAGTAATATCTCCACATTGCACGGTGCAATTATGAAATTTTTAGCTTTTTCCTGTTAATCCTAGCATGATAAAGAAGATTCAAAGAGAGTGAGATGCCAGCTCCTTTCATTCAGTCAGTAGCTTCAAACATTTCTGGTATATGAAAAACATGTTTTTCAATGGCAAAAATCAATGAATATTGTAAATGCACAAACAGTAATATCTCCACATTGCAAGGTGCAATTCTGAAATTTTTTGCTTTTTCCTGCTAATCCTAGCATGATAAAGAAGATTCAAAGAGAGTGAGATGCCAGCTCCTTTCATTCAGTCAGTAGCTTCAAACATTTCTGGTATATGAAAAACATGTTTTTCAATGGCAAAAATCAATGAATATTGTAAATGCACAAACAGTAATATCTCAACATTGCACGGTGCAATTCTGAAATTTTTAGCTTTTTCCTGTTAATCCTAGCATGATAAAGAAGATTCAAAGAGAGTGAGATGCCAGCTCCTTTCATTCAGTCAGTAGCCTCAAACATTTCTGGTATATGAAAAACATGTTTTTCAATGGCAAAAATCAATGAATATTGTAAATGCACAAACAGTAATATCTCCACATTGCAAGGTGCAATTCTGAAATTTTTTGCTTTTTCCTGTTAATCCTAGCATGATAAAGAAGATTCAAAGAGAGTGAGATGCCAGCTCCTTTCATTCAGTCATTAGCTTCAAACATTTCTGGTATATGAAAAACATGTTTTTCAATGGCAAAAATCAATGAATATTGTAAATGCACAAACAGTAATATCTCCACATTGCAAGGTGCAATTCTGAAATTTTTTGCTTTTTCCTGCTAATCCTAGCATGATAAAGAAGATTCAAAGAGAGTGAGATGCCAGCTCCTTTCATTCAGTCAGTAGCTTCAAACATTTCTGGTATATGAAAAACATGTTTTTCAATGGCAAAAATCAATGAATATTGTAAATGCACAAACAGTAATATCTCCACATTGCACGGTGCAATTATGAAATTTTTAGCTTTTTCCTGTTAATCCTAGCATGATAAAGAAGATTCAAAGAGAGTGAGATGCCAGCTCCTTTCATTCAGTCAGTAGCTTCAAACATTTCTGGTATATGAAAAACATGTTTTTCAATGGCAAAAATCAATGAATATTGTAAATGCACAAACAGTAATATCTCCACATTGCAAGGTGCAATTCTGAAATTTTTTGCTTTTTCCTGCTAATCCTAGCATGATAAAGAAGATTCAAAGAGAGTGAGATGCCAGCTCCTTTCATTCAGTCAGTAGCTTCAAACATTTCTGGTATATGAAAAACATGTTTTTCAATGGCAAAAATCAATGAATATTGTAAATGCACAAACAGTAATATCTCAACATTGCACGGTGCAATTCTGAAATTTTTAGCTTTTTCCTGTTAATCCTAGCATGATAAAGAAGATTCAAAGAGAGTGAGATGCCAGCTCCTTTCATTCAGTCAGTAGCCTCAAACATTTCTGGTATATGAAAAACATGTTTTTCAATGGCAAAAATCAATGAATATTGTAAATGCACAAACAGTAATATCTCCACATTGCAAGGTGCAATTCTGAAATTTTTTGCTTTTTCCTGTTAATCCTAGCATGATAAAGAAGATTCAAAGAGAGTGAGATGCCAGCTCCTTTCATTCAGTCAGTAGCTTCAAACATTTCTGGTATATGAAAAACATGTTTTTCAATGGCAAAAATCAATGAATATTGTAAATGCACAAACAGTAATATCTCCACATTGCAAGGTGCAATTCTGAAATTTTTTGCTTTTTCCTGCTAATCCTAGCATGATAAAGAAGATTCAAAGAGAGTGAGATGCCAGCTCCTTTCATTCAGTCAGTAGCTTCAAACATTTCTGGTATATGAAAAACATGTTTTTCAATGGCAAAAATCAATGAATATTGTAAATGCACAAACAGTAATATCTCCACATTGCACGGTGCAATTATGAAATTTTTAGCTTTTTCCTGTTAATCCTAGCATGATAAAGAAGATTCAAAGAGAGTGAGATGCCAGCTCCTTTCATTCAGTCAGTAGCTTCAAACATTTCTGGTATATGAAAAACATGTTTTTCAATGGCAAAAATCAACGAATATTGTAAATGCACAAACAGTAATATCTCCACATTGCAAGGTGCAATTCTGAAATTTTTTGCTTTTTCCTGCTAATCCTAGCATGATAAAGAAGATTCAAAGAGAGTGAGATGCCAGCTCCTTTCATTCAGTCAGTAGCTTCAAACATTTCTGGTATATGAAAAACATGTTTTTCAATGGCAAAAATCAATGAATATTGTAAATGCACAAACAGTAATATCTCAACATTGCACGGTGCAATTCTGAAATTTTTAGCTTTTTCCTGTTAATCCTAGCATGATAAAGAAGATTCAAAGAGAGTGAGATGCCAGCTCCTTTCATTCAGTCAGTAGCCTCAAACATTTCTGGTATATGAAAAACATGTTTTTCAATGGCAAAAATCAATGAATATTGTAAATGCACAAACAGTAATATCTCCACATTGCAAGGTGCAATTCTGAAATTTTTTGCTTTTTCCTGTTAATCCTAGCATGATAAAGAAGATTCAAAGAGAGTGAGATGCCAGCTCCTTTCATTCAGTCAGTAGCTTCAAACATTTCTGGTATATGAAAAACATGTTTTTCAATGGCAAAAATCAATGAATATTGTAAATGCACAAACAGTAATATCTCCACATTGCAAGGTGCAATTCTGAAATTTTTTGCTTTTTCCTGCTAATCCTAGCATGATAAAGAAGATTCAAAGAGAGTGAGATGCCAGCTCCTTTCATTCAGTCAGTAGCTTCAAACATTTCTGGTATATGAAAAACATGTTTTTCAATGGCAAAAATCAATGAATATTGTAAATGCACAAACAGTAATATCTCCACATTGCACGGTGCAATTATGAAATTTTTAGCTTTTTCCTGTTAATCCTAGCATGATAAAGAAGATTCAAAGAGAGTGAGATGCCAGCTCCTTTCATTCAGTCAGTAGCTTCAAACATTTCTGGTATATGAAAAACATGTTTTTCAATGGCAAAAATCAATGAATATTGTAAATGCACAAACAGTAATATCTCCACATTGCAAGGTGCAATTCTGAAATTTTTTGCTTTTTCCTGCTAATCCTAGCATGATAAAGAAGATTCAAAGAGAGTGAGATGCCAGCTCCTTTCATTCAGTCAGTAGCTTCAAACATTTCTGGTATATGAAAAACATGTTTTTCAATGGCAAAAATCAATGAATATTGTAAATGCACAAACAGTAATATCTCAACATTGCACGGTGCAATTCTGAAATTTTTAGCTTTTTCCTGTTAATCCTAGCATGATAAAGAAGATTCAAAGAGAGTGAGATGCCAGCTCCTTTCATTCAGTCAGTAGCCTCAAACATTTCTGGTATATGAAAAACATGTTTTTCAATGGCAAAAATCAATGAATATTGTAAATGCACAAACAGTAATATCTCCACATTGCAAGGTGCAATTCTGAAATTTTTTGCTTTTTCCTGTTAATCCTAGCATGATAAAGAAGATTCAAAGAGAGTGAGATGCCAGCTCCTTTCATTCAGTCAGTAGCTTCAAACATTTCTGGTATATGAAAAACATGTTTTTCAATGGCAAAAATCAATGAATATTGTAAATGCACAAACAGTAATATCTCCACATTGCAAGGTGCAATTCTGAAATTTTTTGCTTTTTCCTGCTAATCCTAGCATGATAAAGAAGATTCAAAGAGAGTGAGATGCCAGCTCCTTTCATTCAGTCAGTAGCTTCAAACATTTCTGGTATATGAAAAACATGTTTTTCAATGGCAAAAATCAATGAATATTGTAAATGCACAAACAGTAATATCTCCACATTGCACGGTGCAATTATGAAATTTTTAGCTTTTTCCTGTTAATCCTAGCATGATAAAGAAGATTCAAAGAGAGTGAGATGCCAGCTCCTTTCATTCAGTCAGTAGCTTCAAACATTTCTGGTATATGAAAAACATGTTTTTCAATGGCAAAAATCAATGAATATTGTAAATGCACAAACAGTAATATCTCCACATTGCAAGGTGCAATTCTGAAATTTTTTGCTTTTTCCTGCTAATCCTAGCATGATAAAGAAGATTCAAAGAGAGTGAGATGCCAGCTCCTTTCATTCAGTCAGTAGCTTCAAACATTTCTGGTATATGAAAAACATGTTTTTCAATGGCAAAAATCAATGAATATTGTAAATGCACAAACAGTAATATCTCCACATTGCACGGTGCAATTATGAAATTTTTAGCTTTTTCCTGTTAATCCTAGCATGATAAAGAAGATTCAAAGAGAGTGAGATGCCAGCTCCTTTCATTCAGTCAGTAGCTTCAAACATTTCTGGTATATGAAAAACATGTTTTTCAATGGCAAAAATCAATGAATATTGTAAATGCACAAACAGTAATATCTCCACATTGCAAGGTGCAATTCTGAAATTTTTTGCTTTTTCCTGCTAATCCTAGCATGATAAAGAAGATTCAAAGAGAGTGAGATGCCAGCTCCTTTCATTCAGTCAGTAGCTTCAAACATTTCTGGTATATGAAAAACATGTTTTTCAATGGCAAAAATCAATGAATATTGTAAATGCACAAACAGTAATATCTCAACATTGCACGGTGCAATTCTGAAATTTTTAGCTTTTTCCTGTTAATCCTAGCATGATAAAGAAGATTCAAAGAGAGTGAGATGCCAGCTCCTTTCATTCAGTCAGTAGCCTCAAACATTTCTGGTATATGAAAAACATGTTTTTCAATGGCAAAAATCAATGAATATTGTAAATGCACAAACAGTAATATCTCCACATTGCAAGGTGCAATTCTGAAATTTTTTGCTTTTTCCTGTTAATCCTAGCATGATAAAGAAGATTCAAAGAGAGTGAGATGCCAGCTCCTTTCATTCAGTCAGTAGCTTCAAACATTTCTGGTATATGAAAAACATGTTTTTCAATGGCAAAAATCAATGAATATTGTAAATGCACAAACAGTAATATCTCCACATTGCAAGGTGCAATTCTGAAATTTTTTGCTTTTTCCTGCTAATCCTAGCATGATAAAGAAGATTCAAAGAGAGTGAGATGCCAGCTCCTTTCATTCAGTCAGTAGCTTCAAACATTTCTGGTATATGAAAAACATGTTTTTCAATGGCAAAAATCAATGAATATTGTAAATGCACAAACAGTAATATCTCCACATTGCACGGTGCAATTATGAAATTTTTAGCTTTTTCCTGTTAATCCTAGCATGATAAAGAAGATTCAAAGAGAGTGAGATGCCAGCTCCTTTCATTCAGTCAGTAGCTTCAAACATTTCTGGTATATGAAAAACATGTTTTTCAATGGCAAAAATCAATGAATATTGTAAATGCACAAACAGTAATATCTCCACATTGCAAGGTGCAATTCTGAAATTTTTTGCTTTTTCCTGCTAATCCTAGCATGATAAAGAAGATTCAAAGAGAGTGAGATGCCAGCTCCTTTCATTCAGTCAGTAGCTTCAAACATTTCTGGTATATGAAAAACATGTTTTTCAATGGCAAAAATCAATGAATATTGTAAATGCACAAACAGTAATATCTCAACATTGCACGGTGCAATTCTGAAATTTTTAGCTTTTTCCTGTTAATCCTAGCATGATAAAGAAGATTCAAAGAGAGTGAGATGCCAGCTCCTTTCATTCAGTCAGTAGCCTCAAACATTTCTGGTATATGAAAAACATGTTTTTCAATGGCAAAAATCAATGAATATTGTAAATGCACAAACAGTAATATCTCCACATTGCAAGGTGCAATTCTGAAATTTTTTGCTTTTTCCTGTTAATCCTAGCATGATAAAGAAGATTCAAAGAGAGTGAGATGCCAGCTCCTTTCATTCAGTCAGTAGCTTCAAACATTTCTGGTATATGAAAAACATGTTTTTCAATGGCAAAAATCAATGAATATTGTAAATGCACAAACAGTAATATCTCCACATTGCAAGGTGCAATTCTGAAATTTTTTGCTTTTTCCTGCTAATCCTAGCATGATAAAGAAGATTCAAAGAGAGTGAGATGCCAGCTCCTTTCATTCAGTCAGTAGCTTCAAACATTTCTGGTATATGAAAAACATGTTTTTCAATGGCAAAAATCAATGAATATTGTAAATGCACAAACAGTAATATCTCCACATTGCACGGTGCAATTATGAAATTTTTAGCTTTTTCCTGTTAATCCTAGCATGATAAAGAAGATTCAAAGAGAGTGAGATGCCAGCTCCTTTCATTCAGTCAGTAGCTTCAAACATTTCTGGTATATGAAAAACATGTTTTTCAATGGCAAAAATCAATGAATATTGTAAATGCACAAACAGTAATATCTCCACATTGCAAGGTGCAATTCTGAAATTTTTTGCTTTTTCCTGCTAATCCTAGCATGATAAAGAAGATTCAAAGAGAGTGAGATGCCAGCTCCTTTCATTCAGTCAGTAGCTTCAAACATTTCTGGTATATGAAAAACATGTTTTTCAATGGCAAAAATCAATGAATATTGTAAATGCACAAACAGTAATATCTCAACATTGCACGGTGCAATTCTGAAATTTTTAGCTTTTTCCTGTTAATCCTAGCATGATAAAGAAGATTCAAAGAGAGTGAGATGCCAGCTCCTTTCATTCAGTCAGTAGCCTCAAACATTTCTGGTATATGAAAAACATGTTTTTCAATGGCAAAAATCAATGAATATTGTAAATGCACAAACAGTAATATCTCCACATTGCAAGGTGCAATTCTGAAATTTTTTGCTTTTTCCTGTTAATCCTAGCATGATAAAGAAGATTCAAAGAGAGTGAGATGCCAGCTCCTTTCATTCAGTCAGTAGCTTCAAACATTTCTGGTATATGAAAAACATGTTTTTCAATGGCAAAAATCAATGAATATTGTAAATGCACAAACAGTAATATCTCCACATTGCAAGGTGCAATTCTGAAATTTTTTGCTTTTTCCTGCTAATCCTAGCATGATAAAGAAGATTCAAAGAGAGTGAGATGCCAGCTCCTTTCATTCAGTCAGTAGCTTCAAACATTTCTGGTATATGAAAAACATGTTTTTCAATGGCAAAAATCAATGAATATTGTAAATGCACAAACAGTAATATCTCCACATTGCACGGTGCAATTATGAAATTTTTAGCTTTTTCCTGTTAATCCTAGCATGATAAAGAAGATTCAAAGAGAGTGAGATGCCAGCTCCTTTCATTCAGTCAGTAGCTTCAAACATTTCTGGTATATGAAAAACATGTTTTTCAATGGCAAAAATCAATGAATATTGTAAATGCACAAACAGTAATATCTCCACATTGCAAGGTGCAATTCTGAAATTTTTTGCTTTTTCCTGCTAATCCTAGCATGATAAAGAAGATTCAAAGAGAGTGAGATGCCAGCTCCTTTCATTCAGTCAGTAGCTTCAAACATTTCTGGTATATGAAAAACATGTTTTTCAATGGCAAAAATCAATGAATATTGTAAATGCACAAACAGTAATATCTCAACATTGCACGGTGCAATTCTGAAATTTTTAGCTTTTTCCTGTTAATCCTAGCATGATAAAGAAGATTCAAAGAGAGTGAGATGCCAGCTCCTTTCATTCAGTCAGTAGCCTCAAACATTTCTGGTATATGAAAAACATGTTTTTCAATGGCAAAAATCAATGAATATTGTAAATGCACAAACAGTAATATCTCCAC